>NC_068577.1:13124688-13427719 GCF_025698545.1 Gossypium raimondii
TTAATAGCCCAAGTATCTTCTTTGGCTAATATGATCAAAACATGAAGACGCCCACAACAGTTCAAAAGTGAAATCAACCGAGCTTTCGTGTTTTTATTGTGGTGAAGAACATATGTTTGATGAATGCCCGTCAAACTCAACATCTTTGTGTTACATGGGTAATTTCATTCGGAACAATAACCCCTATTCCAACATATATAATCTGGGATGGAAAAAATCATCTGAACTTTAGTTGGAATAATCAAGGTATGGGGAATTTTAACAGTGTTATAAGATAAAATGCCAACAGTGCTCCACCTGGTTATAATCATCCTATGTCAAGGCAAAATGTCCAACAGTATCAGGAATCGACTTCATAATCATCATCATCATCATCATCATCATCTATTGAAGCATTGTTGAAGGAATATATGGCCAAGTATGATGTCGTAATTTAGAGTCAGGCTGCATCTCTCCGAGCTCTTAGAATCAAATGGGGCAAATAGAGAATTCTTTGAATTCGAGACCACAAGGAGCATTGCCAAGTGATACTAAGAATTTGAGATCACAAGGATAGGAATAGTGCAAGGCCATCACTCTTAAAAGTGGAACTCAACTTTATGATGTTGCTCAAAATGCTACGATAAGATATGATAACTCGAATAACAACCATGTAAAGATCCCAGAGTCATCTGAAAAACATACTGAACCTAAAAAATGGTAAGCAGGAAAATGCTATTGTAGAATCAGATCATGATGTCAACAAGAAAGCCACGACAAAACAATATCAGCAACCTGAAGGACAACCACTTCTACCTTTTCCTCAGCGATTTCACAATTTTAAACAGAATATTTAGTTCAAAAGATTTTTGGATATATTGAAGCAACTTCACATCAACATGCCATTGGTCAAAGCTTTAGAGCAAATGCCCAATTACGTAAAATTTATGAAAGATATATTGTCAAAAAAATACAGATTGGGAGAATTTGAGTCCGTCGCTCTCGTTGAAGGGTGCATAATAATGTTGACGAATAAATTACCTCCAAAGCTGAAGGACCTAGAGAGTTTCACTATCCCATGTTCAATTGGAAATCATTATGTTGGTAAGGCGTTATGTGATCTATGAGTGAGTATAAATCTAATGCCTATGTCTATTAACAAGAAACTGGGAATTGGAAAAGCAAGACCTACTATAGCTACGTTGCAACTGGTTGATTGATCTTATGTGCATTTGGAAGTTAAAATTGAAGATGTGCTGGTAAGAGTAGATAAATTATCTTTCTTGTGGATTTCCTTATTTTAGAATGTGAAGCTGACTAAGATATGCCAATTATTCTTGGAAGACCTTTTCTTGCTACTGGCAAGACATTAATTGATGTATAGAAAGGTGAGCTAACCATGAGGGTAAATGATTAGCAGGTTACCTTTAATATATTTAATGATTTGAAAAGTGATGATGCTAATGATGAATGCCATGCCATGTCATGCTAATGAGGAGTTCATCAGATTTTGCCACAGCAATTTCGACAGTGATGAAGACCCACTTGAGCAGAATGATAGAGTAAGTTTTGAGAAATTCGGTAAATTTATGGAAGCCAAACAGATGGTAGATAGACTAGGTAAGAAGTTTGAATCCTGGATTTATCAAATCGATCATTCAATTCTCCTAAACCTTTTATAGAAGAACTCCCTACACTGAAGTTAAAACCTTTGTTGCAGCATTTGAAATATGCTTACTTGGATGACAACAGTATCTTATCGGTAGTAATTTCTGCAGGAGCTGACACCTGAGCAAACGACAAGGTTGTTAGAAGTTTTTTGGCGATTTAAAAAGGCATTGGGATAGACCTTAGTTGATATAGAGAGAATTAGACCTACATTCTATATGCATAAAATTTTGTTGAATGATTGTCCTAGCAATTCCATTGAACAACAGCGAAGACTAAATCCGAGCATGGAAGAAGTTGTCAAAAAAGAGATTATTAAGTGACTTGATGATAGCATTATTTACCCAATTTTAGATAGCTCATGGGTGAGTCATGTATAATGTGTACCCAAGAAAAGAGGTGTCACAATGGTAAGTAATGATAACAATGAGCTCATACCAACTTACACGACATGAGATGGGGAGTATGTATGGATTACTGCAAGCTTAACAAGGCAACTAGGAATAACCATTTTCCCCTATCATTCATTGATAAGATGTTAGATATATTTGCTTGGAAAGCGTTCTACTATTTTTTAGATGGTTATTTAGGATATAATCAGATTGTTATAGCTCCCAATGACCAAGAGAAGACAACTTTCACATATCCATATGATACTTTTGCATTCAAACAGATGCCATTCAGGTTATGTAATGCCCCAACAACTTTTCAATGTTGTATGATGGCTATATTCTCTGACATGGTGGAAAATTTTCTTGAAGTCTTCATGGACAAATTTTCTGTGTTCGGGAATGATTTTGAGGATTGTTTGAAAAATTTGGAATTGGTTTTGTGTCACTATGAATAAACAAATCTTATTTTAAATTGGGAAAATGCCACTTCATGGTTTGTGAAGGAATTGGCCTGGGGCATAGGATATCATATAGAGGAATTTAAGTGGAAAGAGTAAAAATTGAAGTGATAGAAAAATTGCCACCTTCCACCAACGTCAAGGGTATTAGTGGTTTTTTAGGTCATGCATGTTTTTATAGAAGGTTCATAAAGAATTTTTCAAGGATATTTAAACCCTTGTGCACTTTGTTGGAGCAAAATAGACCTTTCAATTTTAATGAACATTGTTTGGCAACTTTTGAAGAGTTAAAGAAAAACTTATAACAACACCAATTGTAGTAGTTCCGAAATGGACACTGCCTTTTAAACTCATGTGTGACGCCAGCGATTATGCTGTGAGAGCCATGTTGAGGCAAAGGAAAGACAAAATATTACATGCAATATATTATGCTAGCAGAACTTTATCAAAAGCGCAACTTAATTATACCACCACGAAAAATGAGTTTTGGCTGTGGTGTTTGCATTCTATAAATTTTGTTCGTGTCTATTTAGTATAAAGGTCATAGTGTACACAGATCATTATACTATTAAGTATCTAATGAGTAAGAAAGATGCTAAGCCAATGTTGATTAGGTGGATACTTTTGTTGTAGGAGTTTGACTTGGAAATTAGAGATCGAAAAGAGACTGAGAATCAAGTGGCTTATCACTTGTTGAGGTTAGAATCTGGAAGTAAAGGTGATCATGACAGGCTTATTAAAGAAGAATTTCCAGATGAACAATTGTTAGTTGCTACGACATTATCTTGGTATGTTGACATAGTGAACTATTTAGTGAATGGTGTGTTGCCACCTGATCTCAACAGTCAAAGAAGACGAAAATTTCTTCACGATGCCAAGCACTATTATTGGGATAGACCTTTCTTGTTTAAAGATTGTGCTGATTAAATAATTAGGAAATGTGTCCATGATGACAAAATCTATAGCATTTTGCAACATTGTCATTCAGCTGCATACGGAGGACATTTTGGAGGGATGAGAACTGCTGCCAAAGTACTTGAGTCAAGATTTTATTGGCCAAGTATTTTCAAGGATGCTCATGAATTCTATCATCCATGTAACCGTTGTTAGAGAACAGAAAATCTATCTAGAAGACACGAAATGCCATTGCAAAGTATATTGGAGATTAAGTTGTTTGATGTATGGGGAATGGACTTTATAGGTCCATTTCCACTATCAGTGGGCAAATTGTACATACTGTTAGCAAGTGCACTATGTTTCTAATTGGGTTAAGGCTGTTGCCCTTCCTACTAATGATGCAAGGTCTGTAATGGAGTTTTTACACAAGAACATTTTTACAAGGTTTGGTACACCTAGAGCCATTATTAGTGATGAGGGGTCTCATTTTGACTGCAAGTTGGTAGCTAATACTTTGCTTCAATATGGGGTGAAACATAAGATTTCCATAACATATCACCCCCAAACTTCAAGTTAAAATTTCTAAAAGAGAAATCTTTTTTTTTATAAAAAAGTGGTGAATCCTAGTCGTAGGGATTGGTCTACCAGATTGGATGAAGCTTTGTAGGCATACTGTATCGCGTACAAAGCACCGTTAGGGATGTCACCTTTCAAACTTCTCTATGACAAGCCATGTCACTTTCTTATTGACTTGAGAATAAAACATTTTGGGCTATTCAAAAGCGGAACATGGATTGGGTCGCTGCTGGCCATAAATGGTTGTTAGAATTGAATGAACTAGAGGAGTTCTGAGCAGAAGCATATGAGAATGCTAAGTTGTACAAGAAAAAGACCAAGCGTTGCCACGATAAAAGAATCATACCGTGACAATTTGAACTAGGACAATAGGTATTGTTATTCAACTCTAAGCTCAAATTGTTCCCTGGTAAATTAAAATCTCACTAGTCAAGTCCTTTTGAAGTAGCTCAAGTGTATCCTTATGGAGCTATTAATATCAAAGACTTGAAAATGATGGTCACATTTAAGGTTAATGGGAAAAGCTTAAAGCCCTACTGGGGTGCCCATGTGGATTGAGACAAACACTCCATTGACCTCCGAGATGTTTGAGATAACAATTTGTTTTATCTCTCTTTTCTTTACTTGTTTTACTTTAATTTTATTTTTAGTTCTCATTTAATATTGTTTCCAATTTTGTTTTCTTATGTTTGAATAGTTTTCTATGATTTCCAGAGATAGAATAAAGAATGTGAACTGAGCAATTGCGATATTAAGAGGAGTTTTTGTAGCGTTGCTATAAACTAGGTAAATGGATAACATGAGGATGACCGGGTAAATAAGTCCAAGGGGAGAGATTTGTGTTTTTTTTTATAGCAGGGCCAATTTTGTTACTTGGCGAGCCCATGGTAGATATGTTAAACATTTTGTTTAAGAATTACGACACTTTACATTCCCCCCTTAAAATCTTCCTTATTCCTTTTTTTCTCCTCCACGTCACGCAACTTCTCTTCAATCTCTCTTATCTTTTCTTCCACTACATTCTCCAAGATTTGTTTCAGTCTTCTCCAATGGCTCGCATCAAAACTGCCACCAAAACTGCTGAACTATCAAGGGCTAGTGCTACTCAGTCAAAGACATTCTTTAACAGTGTCGTAACCATGAGATATAATAACAACATCGCTAATCGCCATTTTTGTTTTAAGCAAGGGTTCTTGTTTAAATATGAACCATACATGGGATACGATGAATTTGTATCCTCCATAGTAGAAAACGATGGGTGGAATATTTTCTGTTTGCACCCCGAAGACGTTTGAGGGAAAATTTTTTGAGAATTTTATGCCCATGTCAATTCTCCAGATTCCTTTTTTATCTACGTAAGGGGCACTTTCGTTCCTTTTGATGAAGATCATATTAATGCAATGTTTGGTTTTGCAAGTGTCCAAGATGAACACACATCGTTTGCTGACAGTATCACTGCTGAGGGTTTAGCCCAGGTATTGGATGATTTATGTATCGAAGGAACACAATGGACTATTTCAAGTCAAGAGTGTTATACTATTAAAAGGGCTTTGTTGAAGCCTATTGGGAAAATATGATATCATTTTCTGAGGAGTCGACTTATGCCGTCTACGCACAATACAACTATTTTAAAAGAGAGAATGCTTTTACTACACTTCATCATAAAAAGGTGAAGAATTAATGTTGAAAGGATCATTTTTTAAGAAGTACACCGGTATGCTGAGAAGAATGTTGTTAGCTTAAACTTTCTCTCACTTATTACTTCTTTATGTCGAATCATCCTAGTCTCACTCAATAAGGATAAGGATATCACGCCTAATAAGGGTGGACTGTCTAGGACTATCTTTGCCAAGATTCAAGGTACTGATGCTACCAGGGAAACTCAGCATAGTCAGACCACCACTTCCACTGCCGTCCATTCTCCCATAACAACACCTTCAAATTCTCATAGCTCCCTCAAACAAAAAATATTGAACTCCTTAAAGAAGTTGGAACAAAGGATGTCCTTTTTTGAAATTCAGCAGTTTCACCTAGCTGAAAAGATGGTCAAGGCCTAGCAGCAACAAGATCAATATTGGGACTATGTGAGGACTAAGGATTTGGCTCTCACGAGATCCCTGTAAAAGAATTTTACAAAGCTAATGCTAGACTTTCCTATCTTCCCCGCCACTTTGCTCCCATTTTTTTATGCTACCAAGGAGCCCACTCAAACTACTGTTGAGGAGCCTACTCAATTTACTGTTGAAGATTCCGAAAAGACGGCCTCCCTAAATATTGATAAGAATAAAGAAAAAGAAAAAGATGACACTGCCACTACTGCCACCACCAAAGGTAAGGACCTTGTTCCACCTTCGCCACCAGCTTCCGTAATAGCACAGGACCGTGACATTGATCCTCTGATCAATGAGCTTACGGAAACCAATGAGGGGAAAGAAATAAACCCCAAAAAGAGAAAATGACAATATAAAGTTTGTGCACGAAAATTCACTTATTGGGCAGACTGAAGTATCTGCATGCTAGTTCAAGCCAGCTAAGTTTTCTATTTCTTTCATGCCTCTACCATTTTATTTCTTTTTTCATGGAATTTGTTGTACAAATTTCCCTTTTGATTATTCTCTTATATATCTGGTCATGCATTGAGGACAATGCATCCCTTAGGTTTGGGGGTGTTGTTGTGCATTTAGGCTGCATTTTATATTTAGTATGTATGATCATTTTAGTATAGTCATTTTAGTATAGTTAAATCTACTTTGCCACTACAATGTAACTATTAAGTATTGTTTGCCTATGAGTAGTACAATCTGTACTTATAATGTTTGATGGTGAGTTTAGATTCTTCAATGCGCCTAGAACATGTGATAGTGGATTAGGTGAATTTAACTTAGTTTTATTGCTTGAAATCAATTTCTAAAAATGAGATGTCCTATACTCAGTTTTTTCGAAATTATAGTGAGTATCTTTGAATGAACTAAAGGACTTTTGAAGCCAAATTCAGTCTTATTGCCTCAACATTATTAAATAAAGGGCAGTAGGCACTCCAATGCTTAGAATTGCTGAGTAAGTCAGCACCACTTTGTTTGCTCCATCGTGTTGTTGACTAGAAAGGTGAGTTTAAGTAAGAGTGTGTAATAGAAAGTAAATAAATTAGGGGCATTCTGCTGTAGTAACGGTCTGAGTAGCTAAGAAGGTAGTTGTTTGCTCCATCCATCTTCTAAGTCAAAAGCCTTAGCTTCAAGAGTGATTTCTATTTCAATTGTGACATGATTGAGTACTAGGTAATTCAGTGTATGCTCTATTGTGATTATCAAGTCAAAGAATTTGATGACATGCTAAATCCCCTAATATACTAATATTTTGCAAAAAAAAAAAACAACACAAATATAAATGCTTTATACATTTCACATATGCTTAGAGCAAGAGTAACTTGAGTTTAGGTAACAAATGAACTGAGTAAATTAGGAGATATTTTCTATGGCCAGAAAACACATGGTACTTAGGAGATTTTGTTTTTAGGGAGTAATTTTCTACACTACCTTTGTTAAAATGAAACTTTGAAACTCGAACAAGTTTTTAAGAAGATTGTTGAGAACTGACGTATATATTGATCTTCGAATAGATTGATACTACAATATGGGTATATGTACTGGAAATATTTTTGCATTTATGCATGCATGCATATTTTGCTTGAGGACAAGCAATAACTCAAGTTTGGGGGTGTGATAACTCTTGAAAAGAGTTATATTTTATGCCTTAGACCTAGCTAATTTCTTGTACTTGGTATATTTAGTTGCATTTTAGGACATTCATTGGTATTTTTATTATTGCACTAGGAGCTTGGACTATGTTTAATTGTTAGGTACTTTTAATTACATGTGGAAGGGTTATGTTTGGTGGTTTAGAAAGTGCAGAATATGGAGAAAGAAATAAAGGAGTGAAGGTTTACCGGGGCAAAAGGTTGAACAATTTTTCAATATAAATGTCATGGCAATTTCAAGAAGATGACCGAGACAACACTCAAAGCATACTAGTTTCAGCCCAACTCTACTTGTACCAAAAAAATCTACCTAAAAAAGAGGAGAAGATATCGTGGATTGTTGGAGTTACCCTATGAAGAAAAGCTTATAAAAATCCAAAGGAGGAAACCCTAAAGAGGGTAGAGATCAAGAGGAAAAAATAGAGGGTAGCGACTGAGTAAAGACAAAAGAAGGAAATTGAAGACAGTCCCTTTTAGCACCACAGGATACTGTGCTGCTGGATTGTGGATTAACTTGGCCACAACCATCTTTCTAAGTTCTTTCATTATTTCTTAATCTTTTTTCCCATGAATTGATTTGATCGAAACAATGTTGGATGTTATTTTGAACTTGAGTTTTAATTGCCAACCCATTAGCTAAATCTCATAGGGTTTGGATTACATGATGAAACTTTTATTTTCGTTAATGGTTGAAGCATATATTTGATTTAATCTCCTGTTTCATTCATTTGTTTATGTTTCCCAATTGTATGCGTACGTTCTCTAAACATAGATGAGTGTGAAATATGACCATAAATTGAATCTAATCCTGAAAAGGTTAGATTAGTTGGACTGGAATTGAATGATACAACCGGGTATTCAACCGAATACTTTCAGTAGACTCTAGACATAGAGCAACATTTTTATAGAATGAAGACAAAATAGTGCAGGGTACCGTGTTAAGGCCTATAGACACAAGCCAGGTAACTTAAGATCTAGCTCTCGAAAGAAGCAGGTCACTTTAGGTCTCTTCTGAGCAGTAGATCGAGTACGATTTTGCTGAGGCATTACTGAAAGTAAGGGTAGATTTTTAGTAATCCCAACCTTCCAAATCACATTGTAGACCCTTAATCCTTTCCCGTGATATCTTTATCATAGCAGTCTTATTTATTTATTTATTTATTTGCTCGCAGATTATTTACGTAATTATTCTCGTAATTGCCATTGCATTTTTACTCTTGCTTGGCCTTAGCATTTCTCAGTATTTGTCAATATACATTTTGCTCACATACTTAATACTTTAATTTACCACTGTGTACTTAACTTTGTTTTGCTATAACATTAATCATAATTTGTTATAATAACTTGACCACTTTAATACCTAATCCAATCCCTGTGGAGACGATCTCGCTTATCACTTTATTACTTGATTCGACGTGTATACTTTCACAATTCGCATACCATTTCAAATGCGATAGGTATACCGCCAAAAATGCAGAAATATTGCCAGAAACACACTTCCTCCAACACATATCATACCCTACCCCAAATGCACATACATGATCATATTAAAATCCCATGCAACGTAAAATCATATCGAAGCAACGACATAACATATTTACATCAGTGTCATAACTACAGATTTTATCACAAAGCTTATGCAGAGTTAGAAGTCATAATTGTGCGTAGTAACATACATTTACATAAATTTACTAACTATGCTTACAAGTTTGAGCCCAAAATCCTATTTTCGGCCCTAATTGGGCACAACAAAACTAGCTAAAATGGCCCATACGCCCGTGTGGACCACATGACCCAACAAGCCAGACCATGTGGCCCACATGGCCTACCCAATATGCCCATGTAATTGCATATGCTCGTGTGCTCCACACGACCTGGCACACGGTCGACCACACACCTATGTGGTGCACATGGCCATGTCACGTAGACTGCAGTTTAAAATAACTTACTTTTTTGAGAATTTCTGAGGTTTAAACGGTGTTTTCGGGTTAGAAACACACACCTGATATTTTCTTGATTAACCACACAACAAAGTACTTCTGAATCCTACATACGACATAAAATCGCGCCAATTAATAACCAATAATTAAATTAATATCTAAGTTGATAATTCCATTTACTAAAATATTAGTCCTCAAAACTAATATACAAGCACTTACTCCGCAAAAACAGTGTTCAAAACATCAACTATTCCATTGGAGGATCACGAATCTCACACCCTTTGCCTGATTCAAAGATCACAAAAAACGCTCACAACAATGAAAAACAAGAATTAAAGACTATTACAACCCCTATCTTGGTCAATGAACAAATTGAAATTTAATAATAGAGAAAGATTCGACGATACTTATACTACGCCTGGACTTTGATCAAAGAAATAAACACCACGTACAATCACAAAAGAAAACAAGATGGCAGCAAGCCATAAATAAAACAAAAAGAAGAAAAGAAAAGAAACGTGAGTCAAAAGGGGAAAAGAAATGGACGGTAAGTGAGGGAGGAAAAATAGGGAAGTTTTGATAATTTTGAAAATAAAATCAGAATAAATAAAAAATAATCTGGTAATATCTTGACCCACTAGATTATTTAGAGTTCAAATTTAACTCAACCACTAACAAATGGGCAGAGAAACAAAAAAAATTCCACCTTTGCGCACACAGGGGTTTGAACGTAGGACCTCAAGGATAACCTGACACTTACCACTGAACCAGCAGACCCATCCTGTCAGTAAACTCACAAAAACAAAAGATAAGCCTTATGACTCAAGCCTAAATAATTCAAATTTAATAGGAAATTCCAAAAATAAGATCGAACTCAGAACCCAAAGAAGACATCCAAAGCACTTAATCACCAAACCAAATGAAATTTCTTAACATGATTTTAACCACCAAACCAAATGATTTCTTGATGGTTGGTTGAAGAAGATGATGGTGGCAACAATGGAGGTGAAAAATACCAAGAACGTTCAGTTTTTTTAACTAAGAAAAAGGAAATAGAGCTAAGTTATATTGAATGCTATGGATTAAAATAAAAATACAAAGAGATTTTTTAGTACTAAATTGCAATTACGAAAAAGCTACAGAAAAAACTAACTACCATCTAAACAAGCAAAACCAAAAACAATTATGAACTAAACCTTAAAAATGAAGAATAAGACTAAATAAAAAGCTAAAAGGATGAAAGAAAAGTAAAGACAAAAGCTCCCTTTTGAAAAGCTAAAAGTGGCTTTTAAGCGTCTAATTACAATGAAAACCATTGACTAGAATGCCCTTAAAAGTTGTGTTTTGATTGGGTAATGTGTTGGACAAAAGACTACCCTTATAGCTAATTTCTCCCTATTAGGCAGCAGTATCACGACCCAGGCTTCGGTGTTGCGACACCCACTAGTCGGTGTCGTGACATCACTAGAGTTAGCCTCAATTTCTTCACTTCATCATCTTTATGGGTAGCATGAATTCAGAGGCTCGGTGTCGCGACATCCATCTCTCGGTATCATGGCTCCCATTATAGACAACTTTCATCTTGAGGTTTTGTATCCTCAAAGTGAAAGGTTTAGATGTTGCGACTTCTACGAAATTAGTGTTGTGACACCAACTCTAGATGATGTTTTCCTCAAGGTTGGGTCATTATCATCTCCCTACTCAAACTCAATCACATTGTTAGGTTCCCCATGGCACCGTTTGGCCAATTTGGGTCTCAAAATGGGCAAAACTTAGCAAAAATGTTTATTAAGGCTTGAAACTAAAAATTGATTAAAATATATAAAAGAGACTTAAATTTCTTGAGAATAAGCTCCTCGAATGTAATGGAAAGCCTAACTTGAAAAATCAAATTACAACAAAACAAATTCCCCCACACTTAAGTCTTTGTGTCCTCAAGCAAACACCTAAAACACATGCAACATAGACGACCCTTGAATAATTATTAGAATTGACCATCAATTAACGAGTATGTATAGTGTAGCTAATGCTTCTAATATACAATCTATGAGTGATGCACTACAAATTCACAACTTCAGAAGCAAATCATGTTAGTTCACGAAGTTCCAGAGTATATAGATATAAAAGTAGTCCCATAAAAACACAATTCTTCATATTATTCCATCAAAATATATATGCATATATGATCTATCTATACACGTAGGAATTCAACTTATTCATTTCACGCGAAGTTTTTGCAAATTTCAGTTTTTGTAAACAATGATGCTAAGGTGTCATTGTGCTTTTTGGCTTGTAAAGTTCTGAGGCTTATGTTTGTATGATGAGTTCAAAGAAAAGATCAACTCAAAATGGTTCAAGCATTGCAAGCAATATAACACATGGAATTGTTCCCAATTCCCCCATATGTAATCATTAAACTCACTACCTTATTTCTCCTTCTCTCACATTCCTTTTTCTCTTCAACAATGTGGAAGATATGGTTCGATATTAGCTAGTATAAACAACTTAGCGAGTACTTGTGCACTATGATAATGAAAAGCTTTATTTCTCATTTTGAGCATATTTTACAAGTTTTACTCTTTTCGCTCACAATGCTTTTATCTCTAACCATATTTTTATTCACTCGCTTTACTTTTGACTCTGACAATTTTTTTTCTTTGTTTGCTCACATTTTTCGTTCTTCGCACGTTTTGTAAAAGCCTATACACACTATAGCGAACTATCTATTCACTATTCATTCAATTTTATTTTTAAAACCTCTAAATTGTTCCTACCTAACCCTCAATATATGTGGCTTGACGCCTATTCCATAGTGGAATTTAAGATCAATGACTAAGAAGGGTTGAGTTTTTAACTCAATTTAGGATCAAGGTTTTAAAAATGTTGGTTCATCAAGAAAGGGTCAACAAGGCTCAAAAGTTGGTACCAGAGATGCATATAGCCTCTATGTTAGTCATTTAGGCTCTTGGCTAAACAAACAATGCCTTAGGTCATCCATTAACATATCAATGTATAGAAAACCAAAACATGCTTCTACTTGTTTCCATAAATAATGTTAAATTCCATTACATGCATTCGCAAATTTATCCACATACTTATTCATCATATGGTAAAAATTTAAAATTTTGACTACTTCTATTATATTATACAATGCAACTAATTGAACTAAATAATCTAACTCACAAAGAATGAAAATTTTCAAGCATTATTCAAAATTTATATAAGTCAAAGAATCTATTACACAATATCATGCCATATGTAAATATTTGTCAATCAAACAATGTTCAAGTGCCATGCAACAATTAAAATAAAAGATAAAATTAACACACAATCGAACAAAAATGACTAAGCATGCACATTTTTTCTATGTATGCCCCATATAATTAAATTACACATTTTCATAAGTGTGTTACCTTCAAAGGATATCCTTAATCTCTTTGGGATAAATCTGTTCTCCCAATATGATCCTATTTTATCTCATGGTAACTATTACATCTTTCTTCATGAAAAGTCAATTACTATCAAATAGTAATCAAGTCATTCATCATAAAGAAGAATGACTCGTGACCACGTGTATTTTTCATCAACCATGTAATGCCATTGAGAGGATATCATTTACCCATATCTCGGGCTATGGATTCCATTATGATGAATGATGCTACATATTGCATAAGTTGTATACTAAACATAACAGCTTTCGACTCCTTATCTATTTAAGCTCAGGCTTTTGCTTGCATCAAAATGTACAAGTCACACAAACATAGTTTGTCATCCACTCAAGATTAAGGTATGCCACACTTTGAACGTCACAAGTGAATAAATCCATAAACAAATTTATGATGTGTTCTTGTTAGGTCCAATTCGATGTACTATTAGTCCAATCAGTCACATTTATATCTCCATCTTGTGGGAGTCATCTGCTTTGATGCCAAAAACAAAACATCTCCCCAATTAGACTTGATAGATGACATTTTAGTCTCTCAATTGGTTTGCTAATTTTCGATTAGACTAAGGACATGTTTAGTTTCGTCTACTAATATAAGTTGTCTTTACGTATTATTATTCGACCATATAATACCGCTTAGTATTAGTTTAAACATTAGATAACAAGTGAGCTAATATTTTCTTCTATTTTACTTTGCATGCAAAAACCACGTGAGGACAATTATACAAAGTATATTAATGTAATCCATGAATTGTTTTTTTAACCAATATGTTTAAAAAAAATCAAGTGTACATAAACGAAAATACTGCACTTAGGACACCAGATCCAATAGGACTCTCCTTAGAAATTGGCCCCTCCGAGCGTTTGTTATCAACTTTTCCAGCTAAGGGTCAAATAGGACTAACTCTTTTTCGCCCTGAGTCATACACTAACGATGCAATCGTGAAAAATACTAAAAAAAAATAAGAATACTTAACAAAGAAAATAAACAATCAAATGCAAGAAAGAAAAGCATTGTATCTATAGTCCTAAATTTTGCTAATTATCACTTTAGTAAGTATATGCATCAATTACACAAATCACTCAATCACACACAAACTCCTCGACAATAGTGCCAACAACTTGACCATGCCCTGGCGTGTGTGCACCGAGGCTATGAATTAACACAAATACTAATAATAATCTAGTGGTCTACTATAAGAGTGACAAGTTGAGTTGTAATATTTGTAGCGTTACAATAGAACTCCTGAGTATTTCAAGGATTGAACCTAAGAGAGCTCGGGGACTAAGTGATTCCTAAGTAACAAGCATGCAACTAAGAAGTCATCTAACTACCCTCTAAGTGCTATATGTTGCATGTGAATGTGATATGCATATTGTGCAAGTATACACATCGAATCAAGTAATAAAGTGATGAGTGAGATCGTCTCCATAAGGATCAGATAGGTGTAAATCGGTTAAGTTATTATAATGAAGTGTGATTAATGGTATGACAAACCAATAATAAGAATGCAGTGGCAATTGAGAGGATGATGATGTATAAAATGTGCAAAATGAATAAGCAATCTATTAAGAAGGTTGTGACAAAGACACTACGACAAACGATAAAGGGGCTACAATGTTGATTGAGTAGGTTAGGATTACTAAAGAATTTAACCTTACTAACCTCTAACGCTTCAGCAAAATCTTAATTATTCTATTGCTCAGAATGGTGTTACTGTGGTTTGCTTCTTTCAGAGCAAGACCTAAAACTACCTCACCTAGGGTGCTATATGTCTATAGGCCTTGAGTTTGGTTCCCAATACTGTTTCTTCTTCCTTCCGTATGAAATACTACTTTATGTCAAGAGACTACTACGAGTAATTGATTAAACACTATCATATCATTCAACTTCGATTTAAGTAATCTAACCTTATCAGACTTAGGTTATTTTTTATATACTTGCAGCATATTCATCAATGCACCGCATGCATGCAATCCTGAAATACCATTGAATGAAATAGTAATCCAAATCTAAACTTCAGCCATTAATAGAAATAAGGGTTTCTTCAAAGTAATCCCAACCCTAAGAGATTTAGCTCATGGGTTGGTAAATAAAATTCAAGTTTAGCAAAAAAACCAACATTTTCTTCATTAATTAAGCTCATGAAGAAAAAAGATAAAAAATAGAGGAAGAATTCTGGGATGACAGCTTTTGCCTATCCAACTCACAACACAAGCAACGTAATATCTTGCGGTGGCTAAGGATCACTGCCTTCTTCTTCCTCCTTTTTCTCTGCCATTGTTCTTAGATGCTTCCCTCTATTTTCCCTGCACTGTTGTCCTCTCTTTTTTGGCTTTTATATCTCTTTCTTCTATGGTAGGTCCATTAGTGCATAATCCTTTCCCTTTTTCAGGGGTATTTATCTGGTACAAGTACAATTGGGGCTGAGAACGGTACACATTTAGTACTGACTAGGCATCTTCCAAGCATTGCCACAAAATTTGTGTTGGCAAACTATCCAAAATTTGTCATAACAAACCTTCAAACCTTTACTCATTTTCCTACATTCTACACTTGATAATCAACCACCATGCAAGTCTTCCCCATAGGCAATTAAAAGCAACATGTAATAACACTTAAGTACAATTCAAGCTCTTTAATGCATTACTCTAAAAATACCAATGTAATATGCTAAAATGAAACTAAACTCACCTAAGTACAGACAATTAACTAAGCCTAAAGGCATGAAATATAACTATTTTCAAGAGTTATCACTATATTACAAAAATTCATAATCGAGGTTAAATTATGCTAATTGGCTTCCTAACACTAAAAATGATTAGATTGTATAATAGTAAAAAGTTAAGTGATTAACAATTCAATAATAAAAAATAGTTGTTTGACTTCTATGTTGCTGATTAGCCTTTGGATTAGGGATCTAAGAAGCTTTAACTTATAATCAACTCAATTTTACCTTTCGGCCACCATTTTACCAATTTAAACAATTTAGTCTGGTTTATCTCTCAGCCTCACCAAACTAACTTAGACAACCAAATTGGTGCTCAATAAAATCTCTTCTCAATCTCACCTATCAATATTTTCCCCTAAATGTGTCAATTCTTTGTTTTGAAGTTTATTCGATTCAGTCCAGTTTTTACAATTTAGTCCCTATACAAAAAACTAACCAAGCAACATTTTCATCAACCAACCACCATAGATTTAGTTACTTAACATCATTTTTGAACAAGAAACAACCCAATATACATACAAAGCATACATTCAAATAAGCACAAAATTTAGGGTTAAAAAAAGCTTAATGATTTCTTGATGGTTGTTTGATGAAGATAACAGCTGCAACAATGGAGGTAAAAAATACCAAGAAAGTTTAGATTTTTAACTAAGAAAAAGGAAATATAGTTGACCTATATTAAATGTTATGGATTAAAATAAAATTACAAAGAGAGTTTTAAATACTAAATTGCAATTAAGACAAAGCTACAGTAAAAACTAACAAACTACCAACTAAAACAACCAAAACCAAAAAAGGTTAAGAAATAAACCCTAAAACTAAAGAAGAAGACTAACTAGAAAGCTAAAAAGATGAAAAGTAAAAATAAAAGCTCCCTCTTAGTTCTCAGCCAAGATTAGAATGCCTTTAGAAGTTGTGTTTTGATTGGGTAATGTGTTGGACAAAAAATTACCCCTACAGCTAATTTCTCCCCATTAGGTAGCAATATCATGACAACTAGGCTTCGGTGTTGTGACACCAAAAATAGTGGGAAACTTGTGGATCTTGGGGGTCTCAGTGTCTCGACACCCACTGTCGGTGTCGTGACTCATTTGAGTTGGCCTCCATTTCTTCATTTCAACACCTTTAGGGGTATCACAATTTTAGAGGCTTGATATAGTGACGTTGGCTTGGTGTTGCAATATCCATCCCCCAGTATCGCGACTCCCACGATAATAAACTTCCATGTTGATTTTTCGTTGAAGTTTTGCATCCTCAAGGTGAAAGGTCTAGGTTGTATCACCCTAAACCATATTATACCTTAAAATATTTTTCTTATTGTTTTATTTAAAGACTTCATATTATAAAGTAAAGTAAAGTATTTAAAAATTAATACATATTACATCAGACTTGTTACAAATTATTATAACACATAGGCTTACAAAAGACAGACTCTTAGGGCGTAGTCTTACTGAATGCCACATTTTCCAAACATTCACTTATGGATAATATCCCCGTATATCGCATCTCTGGCATGTTCCTGGCGTTTTCCCTCCTAGTAAAATCTTTTAAACAACCATGCCTAAAACATAAACATGACACTAGTAAGTTCAGAGGAACTTAGTGAGTTTTGAACACCACATACCTTTTAACTTTTCTTGATAAATTCTTCATCTTGAATTTTTGGATTTCCTCATATTTTTCTTTGGCAGATACCTTCACCTTATTAGTTGTACAATTACATTCTTATATGCTATTTATTATTCTTAATGTAACATCATTCGTCTAACTGCTTAATTGACTTCAGATCTTAACAGACAATACTACATTTTTTTTCCTTTTTCTCTTTAGACAAATTTTAACAATTATTTAGAATAGTTAAGTGCAAGTATTATACTTGACGAATACCACTTACTGTTCATACTTTCGGTTATTTCCCACATTGAGCTTGCTAAATCTGATTGAAAATCGCTTCATATCTTGATTCAACCCAATACTTACTCATACTAATGAGAAACACTCTAGATCATTTAGAAGAATTCCACACACTTTACAACAGGGCATGAGACCCCGATGGTAACGAACCACTCCGATTCTATCAGATCGTAGATCAAGACAATATACTATTTAGATTCAATTAATAATAGATAACTCAAGATTCCACATTAATAGCACGTATAACTCAAATTGACGGGCTCTTATATCGAATATGCCCATATACTAAACTGACAGATAACTATGGTGGATACCCGCTTTGAACATATTGATTCATACTTTTTTTCAAGAAACTTCCCTTAAGATTATTCTATTTTATCACAGAACATCTCACAAAATAACTTCGGATAGTTCATATCTTTAACATAGACTTATCAAAGTATGCCACAAAGGTAACATATAAAATACGCCACAAAGGCTATCAAAGTACGCCACAAAGGCAACATACAACATATACCACAAAGGCTATTAGAGTACGCCACAAAGGCAACAAACAAAATATGCCATAAAGGCCAAATAAAATGCCACCCAAGCACCCAAGTGAATTGTCATGTTTTCGATATGGATTTGGTTAAACTCAAAATAGCATAATTTTGCGCATCATCATCTCGGGACACACAGAACCTTTAGTCGATAAATTTGGCTCATTCGTCCTTTTTAGATGTGACATGTCCATGGACTTTCTTCAGATTTATCATATCATAACTCATTTTTATTGTCCTAACGGACCTCATTGAAAACCACCACAGTGTCATAACTCACATTTCAAAACCTCTCAACACTTTGTTACAACCTATTTCCCATCTTTATCAATCACAACTCATATATCTAACATATGTACACTTTCAAATTGACTATACTCATTTTCCTAACCAAATCATGTTCAATACACATTTCACACACACAACACATGATCAAGTATCATAATATACATCTTAGACACACAAACACAGTTGCTTCACGAATCATATACATCTCTACATACAGTCCATTTCATACTAGACTCACAAGGACACTATATCAAGATCTCACACATATTTTCAACGGTCATTCAAGTACTCATCCACCAATATTAGAAAATTGATCACAAAATATTTATCTAGAAAGACTTGTAGGAGTCGAGATTAAAGACTCACCTGAGACTCATCTACTACAGCTACCAACACCAGACTCAGATATCTAGTTCGAACCAGTAGCAATAACTACTTAAAGAACATGAATTTACCATTAAAACCCATTTACAATTATATTGCTAACATTTCATTTATAGATAATCCCCATGTAAGGGTTCTTATTCATAACTTACAGTCTATATACTTTATAGCATCCTTACTCTTAACTTGCATAGTTACCAGACTTACCAGGAGATGGAACACCCTCTGTTTATTCCAAGAATCCTCAACTTTCAGTTTACATAAGAAGAACAACCAACAAATAACATTTATTATTTAAAAAAAAGAATTAAAGAATCATCTTGAAGGAAGAATAAACTCTTCTCACGAACCCTCCTCACACATATATATTATCAACTTCCATTTAGTGGAATTTGACAAGTGTCAAGAAATTTCAGAATGTGCTATTTGACTAGTTAGTTTAGTTGGTTTATAACTAGATCTAGTTACCAAAATCTGCTTTTCACAGTGCTTGAGCAAACTAGGTGTCCTATGCTTTTGGCGGTAACCTAGACAAAACTTACTTTTTCTTTTATCGAATTCTTTCTTCTTTTGAAGAAGACATCAAGAACTAAATCCTAGTATCCATACATGGACGAATACTGAATTCGCCAAAACATTAGTTTGCCCTTGACTTTCCCTTTGAAAGCTTAGTTACAAATTGAACATAAAAAAATTTGTTTAAAATCTATTTGCACTCAAAATAGGTTTCTTACAATGAACAAATAAGTGCTCTTTCACAGCCATGTCTAATAAAGCAAACAATACTCTTTAAATATGAATTGTTGGCTTGCAATTTTTCAATTAGTGCAAGCATATATTCCTTTAAATTTTCCATTAATGAGTCTTCGATAAAGAATCAAATACGTAGAAATATTGAGGAATCAAGCTTCTATAAAAACTAGATCTCTTTATTTAAGGTTGCAGTATCACACATAAAGTCTTTAAAAATAGTCATTGCTTGATTTATATTCAACATGATTCAATCCACTAAGTTGTTGCTCAAAATACTCAAAAGATGTAAACGTAAATCCAAGATTTTTTAGTCAAAAGATTGTTAACATATATGACAAGTTGCACATCAGTCTAGTTGCAAAGCGAGTTGCAACTGGCATTACGTTTGAGATGTAACATTGGACATAACAAGTCTCAAGCAGAAACATTGATTGATAACATGACACTTCATCATTGAGTAAAAAAATAGTTGGGGATTATAAATAAATACTAATAAATTTATTTGAATATAATTAAATATTATATTAATATTAGTATTTATTTATAGATCTTCTATTTTTTTCCTTTTATTTAGAGATTAAGTGCCATATTAACTAACATGCATGAGACTTATGTACTAACTGCATAAAATATTATCCTACATATATGGTCACATTGTCTTATATTTTTCAAATATTATTTTTATTATGGGCATAGTCATAAGGAAGCAGAGCATTGGTCTTCTTGGTAAATAAATTTTTTCATTTTAACCCTCCAAAAATTAGCAATTCAATTTAAAGTCTTTTAACACAAAAGTTTTAAACTTTCATCCTTCAAAGTCTATAATTATATCACAATCTCTCAACACAACATTCTTGGTTTCACCCTTATTATTATTATTATTTTTATTATTTTTGTATATCATACGTTTGGGATTTACTAACTATATATTTTTTATTTTTTATTTTAGAGAAGATTTTAATTTTAAAAAATATTCGCTCTTAATGCTGGGGTGTTGAATTTTATCAATACTTCAATCACCATACGTGAACTCTCATATAAGTAGAGTTAAGCCCCCCTCCCCACAACTTCATTAATACTAACTCCTACACAAAAATATTAAAATTAGTGGAATTATTTAATTTGATGATGACATAATTCAATTAAGATTAAGTAGACCACCAAAATTATAACAAAAACATTCTTTTAAAATAGTACATCACTTGGGCATTCAAATACAAATTATAAGGTTTGATATTATAACCTCCAACATGGAAAAGACCCGCCACTATCAGAGCTGGTGGAACATTTTACATCAGTCAGTTTGGAGAAATATATATACTTAGCTTAGCTGGGAGCTAGCTGAACAAATCACATCATACTAAATTATGAACATGTTAATGATGGCAGGTTGGAAACCAAAGAAAAGAAAAACCCTAATTATTTTGCTGTCCTTAAAAGAATTGTGGATTTGATGAGTACTATTTTTTAAACAATTGTGCATACAATTACATCTAAAATGTTAAACAACTTTGATTTTAAGGAAAATCTTTTGCCTACATAATTACTTATTCTTTCGATTTTTCTCTAATTTAAGAAGTTGATTAAGAGTATCCAAAGTTGATGGTACAATGGCTAGATGCTTACTGAATCATTAATGTTATAACCACAATGCAATATTATGCTATCATTATAGTATCTATATGCCCAAGTTGAGTAGAGAAAACAAATTTCCTTTTAGAGGGAAAAAAAAAAGCATAATTTCTCATAAAGTGAAAAAAATTTCTTTTGTACCTAACAAAGAGCACAATCCTGTTGTCTGCCATATGTAGCCAATAATTTCAACTTGTAGTATTGACTCCTCTATAAAGATTGTTTCCCTTGTGATTTAAACACTAATCACCTAGCTAATTATTTGTCTAATTATACCATAATCTCTTAATTTCTATATATGAAACCAACTATATGTATTTGATATTAATGACCAAACTAGTCTATTCCAATCCATGATTAAGTTGGACAATTCCATTGGAATAATCTCAAGTTATTATTTTTTTAGGTTTTAAGTCTCAATCAAGTTTTTTATTTTCATAACAATGTTTCGTATGGAAATGACTAAGTGCCTATTTGGAAGAGTTGAACTTTATGACTTGAATCTCTTGCAAGTTGGATGTGAGTAATGTCGACTTGAAAATTTTAACATTGATCTAAATTAATGTATTTAAATGATTTATAAAATGTAGGTTTAAAAATTGCGATGATTTAAAATTGAATTAAATTATATTTTTTGTTTAATATATAATTAATTTTTAAATTTTATGATTGAAAAATAAGAAAACAAGTGGAAGGGGGATGTTGAAAAACAAAACCGATAATTTAGAAAATAAAAGGGCGATTCTCAAGAAAAGAAAAGAAAAGGAGAGGGCGATGTTGAAAACCACGTGCAATGTATTGTAAACAAAGAGTGGCCCAGATTAATGGGAGGCCCATTTCAGGATGAGTTGGGTTGAATGTTTGGTGCCAATCACACAGTAAATTCAGCCACATTTTTCACCTCTCCTATCCTATGGCTTAGCTATAAAAATAAATGGTCCAACGCCATCTAACTACGCTTTATGGCAAGTTATAAAGAGAACACTACGTAACCCACACCCATGAATTAGATAGCTCTATATAGCAAAAAAAGAAGATATAATAATCATATCATTAAAAGGAAACTTAATGGAGTAAAGGTGGTGAATTACTTTTTATTTTTTTGAATTATAGAGAAGAGTAAAGTCCTAACAACAACGCAACTATCGCGATTCAAACTCAAGCCACATCTAGGGTAGTGAACATTTTTGCCATCAAGCCAACGCACAAGGTTCATGGTGAATTACTCTTTAAGATGTGATAAATAAGATAGAATATATAAAAAATAGATATACGAAAATTTTTTTAATTTCATGTTAAAAGTTTGGGTTTAATATGTAAAAATAAAGTGTTAAGTACAATGGTAAAATATATTACACTTTTAAGGAGAATTAAATTCGAACATTAGAAAAGGTAAACATTAACTTCGAAAAGATTAAACTTTATAAACTCTAAAATAGACATGATAAATACTTTAATTATACTAAAGAAAATGTTTGAGTTCAGATTTCTCTAGTTATGGCCAGGGGCGAAGCCAAAAATGTTTTTGGGGGATCGGAATTAAATTATATATTTTTATGATAATAAAAGTGTAATCTTACTATTTTAATAGTCTACATCTTTATCATTTTTAAAAGATTAAATTAAAATTTTATCAATTTTAGAGGGTTAAGGCCTCCGCAACATCCCTAACTCTATCTTTGATTATGACAATTTTTTCTATAAAATGATGCAATGTAATTTGATAATGTTAGATACTATAAATAAATAAAAACTAATGTTAAATCAATTTGACATAGAACGAAATTACTCAAAATATTTCATGCTATGACTTTATCTATTGAAAAATCTCCACCTCAGAATTAGGATTTTTGAATACTCAGCCTAAACCTAATCTAGAAAAGATAAAAGATAAAAGATACCCTAAAAAAAGGGTCTTTTTCTGGCTAATTGAATCCAGCTCCACATCACAATAACTAAGGTCATCCACTCAAAACAAAAACGAAAGCTTAGAAGTGTTTTAATGAGAGGCAGAGTAATGATGTTGTAAAGCACTAAAATGATCTTTAAATACAAAGCAAAACCCACTTGAAATAGTTCAGTTTAAACAACCCTAATAGCTATAAATGCAGGTTGGGACTTCTTTCCAATAAAGGAAGCAATAATCTGTTAGTATAAAACACCAAGTTCTTAGGTAGGTTGCCAATTAATTGAACCAAGTTGATTATCTTTGCTTATGAATAGTCTTACATGTAGCCTTTAGGGGCCAATATGTTTGCTCAACTGTTTTGAATTATATAAATGTGCATTTTGATTTGGACTTCATTTCCCTTTCTCTTGTATGGCCTAAGATGTTGGGTAATCAATTTGAATTTAAGCTTCATATCGGATATGTTATGTATCTCTTATCAGGTTCATTTGGGTAATCGTCAAAAGCTTATCCCTATTATTTCTTCGGACAATATGAAAAAAAATTATGCCTTTTGACTCATTCCTGCCTTCCAAAAGCACATATACATGAATATAGATGAATTGGTGAAACATTTCTCTATCTGTTCTCAACACTTATACTTTAAATTTCACATTGATTATAAAACATTTTCATAGCTTGCACTTAAATTATAAATAACTATTGATTTATTCACTATTTACAAAAGTTCTTTTAAAATTTTAGAATTATAGTTTAAATTTATTTATATAATAATATATTTTTTTATTTTTATATATAGTAATATATATTATTATTTATATATAATAGTATATATTATATGAAAGAGAAATGTTTGCACTATAAAAGTGTCTGATTTCTTCACAATTTACATAGTTTTTAAATTTCTTCATTTGAAAAAATTCATGAGAGAGGACTATAGTTTAAAGTTATTTATATTATATATATAATAATATATGTTATTTATGATTTTTATATATCATAATATATATTATATTAAAATGTTTTGGCTACATAATGAAATGCATGTAATGTTTACATTACAATTTTATAAATCTCACATTGACTTAGAAAACTCTCATAGTTCATGCTTACACTATAAACTATAAATAAGTGTTAATTTCTTTACTATTTACATAAGTTCTTTAGAATTTCTTTATTTTATAAGAGAGGACATATAGTTTAAATTTATTTATATATTATTTAATATAAATAATATATATTATAGGAAAGAGATAAATAATAATATTGGAAAAAGAGCTATCAGTTTAGAAATAATTCAAAACTTTTCTCAATTTGAACGGTGATGATTCTCATATAGCATTTACAGTGATGTGTTCATGGAGTGCACACGGTCTCGAAAACATATAGTGCTTTTATGGTTTTCAATAATGTTTTTTTTAGATCGGATTAGTGTTTGAATCGACTAGGCCATCGACTCATCGGTCTTATAGATTTAATCGGTCTAATTAAAAAGTATTAATAATTTAAAATAGAATTAAACAATTTAAAAATTTGATTCAATCGTTTCAACTGCTTAATTCAATTAATTTTTTTGCCTGGTTCAATCAATTTGTATTGGTTCTCGAGTTAACTAGTTCAAAGGCCTTCTTTGAACCGACATCCCAACCGGCTCCTGGTCTAACCAGCCAATCCGATCTAATTCAAACATTGGTTTTCAATGATTTATTTATCAATTATTATTTTTTATTTTCAAAATTATATTATGTGTATATATTTTATATGTAAAGAAATATGAATTCATAAAATGTGTCTTTTAAATTAAATACAATAAATACGTGCATATATATATATATATATATATAAGCATTACTTTACAACAAATCCGTGCATATATATTTATAAGTACTACTTTATTTTTATTAATTAAAGAATTATTTTATAGCTATAATCAATATTATTATTTGTACACATTAAATAATTTAAATTTATTTATTATAACTAATTTATACACATGATAAGCCAATGCATTGGACGTGTAAGAAAACTAGTATATACATATAGTATAAAAGAAAAATCGTATACATATATGAAAACATTGAGTTCTAAGTTAATTCTTTTAGTTCCAACATATTTTCCTTTTTTTAGTTATATTTAAAACGGGTACCTTTTTGAAAATTAAGTTTTAAATATGATTTTTTACCATTAATAACAATAATATATTTTACATTAATTACAAATTATTAAACATTCTAAATAACTCCTCAATACACTTTCATATTTACATTATTGGTTCCTAATAGTCTATTTTGAATTGTAATTTACTACTAGCACAATTTATAACTATACTAATTAATTACCATAATAATAGATAGTGAATATATTTTTTTATATTATGCATGTTTTTTTAACGGTCTATATTCAGGGTTCGTGGCTGTCCCTCCTAATAATGTTGTCTCTCAGGTTCGAACCTAGGTTCCCCCTTAGAATTGCAATATGTGTTACCATTGCACCCAACCACTTGTTGGTAGATAGTGAATATAGATCTTACATAGAATATCAATAATTCATTTCATATTAAACCTTATTTGCTAACTTTGTCTTTAACGAAATCAAAGATTCATATTTTAAAGTAAATTATTTTCATATAGAACAATAAATACATTAAAGAAAGTAAATATACTTTTTAATGTCAATGTAAAAGGTAACAGAAAAATTCTTAATATTGATTACGAAAATTAAATTGAACATTATTGGAAATAAAACCACAACAATTAAGGAATAATTTATATAAAATAAAATTAGTATTCAAAATCTACCTTTCTTCCTTCCATTATGCATGTATGCAAGCTTATAATTAGAATTTCTACAAAAGTGATGAAACATAGCAAAGAATTATAAATCAAATCACTGGCCGTTTAAGGTTTTTAACCTTATTTCTTATTTTATATTTTTTGTTATTTTTACTTTATATCTTTTAATCTTATTTTACATTATTTGTTTTAACATGATTTATTCTCTAATAGTTGACATTAAGATCACAAAAGAGAATCATCCACTAAGGCTTTAAAGAATGAATTTGATGATAGAGTGATTGTGCAACTGTAGTGCGAGGCCAAGATGTACATGACAATGTACAATAACATTATGAAGATTTATCAAGAAGATTCCATTAATTCAACCAATCAATGGGTTGAACAATATACAATAATTTATACAGTATTCATATTATATTGTTTCATATTATTTGTGAATATGTACATTTTTTAAAAAATTAAAAATAATTTTAATATATTATGACTAATACATACAACTAACTAGTGCATCGCATGTGATAAGACACTAGTTTTTGATATATTAATGTTGGGGTTTTTAACTCCACGAATGAGGTAGAAAAGTTGTTATGCATCCTTAATTGATATTTTAAAATAATAAAAATAAAAAAATGGAACACTTGACAACTTTTTAGCACTTCTTTTGGAATTAAAAAACTTCATCACTAATGTATTAAATAATAATTCATATATGTTTGAAAATGTTAATTATTAATTAAAAATAATAATTCATACATGTTGATCCAAAATTGGGAGTTGGTGGTTGGTAGTGGTTAATAGGGTGGTGTTGAGAATCAATGAGAGCAGTTCCTGGGGTGAGAGAAGAGGATTGAAGGTTCTCTAAGAAATTTATAGAGTTTAGGTATGAAAAGACTATCTTGGTCATATATGATCAACAAAGAAGCTTTATATGTTTTGGAGGAATCGTGGAGAGTAGTTAGTTGAGCCATGATGAGCCTCTAACACATGCATTGATGTGATTAGGTGATTTACTGTGTTACTAAGGGGTCCCTAGGTGGGATAAATGTGGCTTAACCTTTTACGACGTGTTATACTTGTAAGATGTTGGTGTTAATCAAGGAAGCAACCTAGACCTATGTCGCTTGATGAAGTATCATCTTTGGGCGAGATTGTGTTTTAGTTAGTGGTCTGCCATAATTTGACGTGTCAAATTAGGCTCTCCATTACACTTTACGAGCTTGTTTCCGAGCAGTTTGTATGTTTTTGTCATGTTTTTATTTAGTTTTCATTTTTGGCTTTAATAAATGAAATGTTGTGTTTTCTACTATTTTTGAAACCCGAAATGGCCAAATGGCACCTCAAGAATTTAACGAGTTGATTGAGTGTTGCAACTGCTAAGTTTTCTCGTTAAGGGTACTGTTGAGTGGTACTACGAGGTGAGTTTGTGAGGAGAGCTTGCAAGGTAAGCTCACGAGGTGATATCGCGATATAGAGATCCAAGATCGCAATACCCTAACAGTGCTAAAATGAAGAGAATGGATACCACCTATAGTGGTATCACGATATCAACCTTGGGTATCACGATACCTAACATCCAAGGGAACCCCCCATTTCGAGACTATTGTGGATATAGTGATTGCCGAGAGGAGACAAAAATTAATAGTAGGGTAATTCTTGTCCACCTCCCAAAACCAATAAAAGATACATCCTGAGGGGCATTTTGGCCCAAAATTTTGGGTTATAATTAGATTAAAAGTCACTTTTAGTTAAGAACAAAATAGTAGTGTAGAGGGAGCTTTTAGTTTTAGGGTTTATTTCATCTTTTAGTTTAGGTTTAGGGTAATTTTCTTCTCCGTAGCTGTAGGATTTAGTTTTTCTACAACTTGTTTAGTTTCCTTACATTTTCTTAGTTAGTTAAGTTAGTTTTTACTATAGCTTAGATTTATTTACATGTTTAGCACATTGAATTCTCTTGCATTCACATTTTAATCCTAGTTTAATATTAGTTAACTTTGTTTTCTTTTACCTTTTAAAAACCATTGTTTTAGTATTTTTATTCATCTATCTTGCTGCCATTTTTATTCTTTAGTTTCTCAAAGTAAAAATCCAACCTTTCATCTTTTTGTTGATTTTATGTTAATGGCTTCCATGGTCATCTATTTGGTTCTTGTTAGCTTATATATGGTAATGGATAGCTAAACCCTAGGAGGTTGGTTGATGGAGATGTGATTAAATTAATTTGTGGAGTTGGGGACTAAATTGCAAAATTGGACTAAATAGAATAGACTTAAAAACTTAGGATTGACATCCCTAAGGGAAAATAAAGATAAGTGAGATCGAGAGTAGATCTTTGTAGGCACCAATTTGATGAGTCCTGGGTTAGTCGGTGAGGTCGAGAGATAAACTAGACTAATTTGTCTAATTTGGTAAATTCGATGTCGAGAGGTATAATGGAGTCACTTTAGTAGTTTAAGCAAGTTAGACCCTTAATTCGATGTTTAATGAACCAAATTGAAGTCAACCAACCATTGTTTGTTATTAATTTGATAGTTTTGTAACTTTGCATGCTTTACGATTTGGTCCTTTTGCTAATTAGCTAGTAATTTAGTTTAGTTCTTTTTAATTTCATGGCTTGTTGTACTATAGTATCTAGTGAGTAATTCTTTAGACTCTTTATTTGTACTTTTTTCGCTAGAATCCACTCAATCATTGACTCTCTTGGGTCCGATCCTTGGAATACTCTAGTGTTCCATTGACACTACAAATATTACAATTGATCTGTCACACTTGCAGACACCGCACTTATTATTTGATTGATTATTGTTTTATTGTTGATTTCTCACCCCGTTGGCGAGGATGATGAGAGGTGGTCAGTTAGGAGTTGGACAAGTTCTCCTAGTATTTTTCTTTAGTCAAGGCAATTAATGTAGTAAGACAATTCTATATAGATTTTTGCTAGATTTTTATTAAGGAGTTACTTAAAGGCTTAGATGTAAACGACCTTAATTATTTTGGTTGGAAGCTTTTAGGAATCAAGCCAATATAAATGTTATTTTGCCTCCATTTGGGACACCTCAGCTAAGAATCATGTTATGAATGCCAAGAGAATTAAAGCTTTGATTGATTTCAAAAACATGAGGCATCCAAGCTTGAGAAGTAAGGTGATTGTTCTACTACCATTACCACCATTGCTATTGTTTTTTGTCGAGCCTTCATCAGTTTCTATTAAACCTAATCAATCCACTATCTTTGTTAAACCTATCTCTTCTGTAAATGTACTACCTAGTTCTTAGGTCATTTGTTTTCTTTTTAGTAATGTAAACTCTTTATGAAATTTGATTAAAGGAGCATTGTGATTATAACGCCTCCAAAATTTCCACTACAACATCTAATATTCGTGTTTAGTAAATTTTGAGGAAATACGAAAATAAGTTAGATAAAGAGAATTATTTAGAAATTAGATTGATATTGGAGATTACTTTTAATGTATACAAATTTTGAATGTGAAATACAAAAATAAAGGACAAAATTGAAATTTTTAAAAGTTGGAGGACTAATATGTAAATTAACCAAATTCAGGATATGTGAGCTAAAATGGTTTTATGGAATGATAATGATTGGGAATATAAATTAATACAATTAAATTAACTTGTTTAATCAATTGGAAAATATTTAAAAGTATTGGGACCAAATTGTAATTTTTTTATTTTTACCGAGAAAATGGTATAAACGTTATTTTCATGACCCATGGACTTGTATTAGAGATTAAATTTGATTGATGGAGTTTGATTTTGATGATTACCTATTTGTTGTGTAGAATGTGACACCCTACATCCAACTTGATCGTCAGATCTGAATGTGAGACGTCACATTACATTGTCGAAGCAACTCAGACTATCTCAAAGCAATTAAGAAACAAATTTAAGCAATTAATCATGATATATTTCAAAAAAAATTCTACTACGAGCTTAATCATGCATTATAAATGTCTAACAACCTTATTGAACACACTTCGATATTATTCGGGGTTAAATATGTTGTCAAGGCTCAAATCCAAACTCAACTATCATAATTCAACTAAATATCTCAAGACATTGAGAGCCATGTCTCCAGACATGCTTCCTTTGTTTTAGGCCCCTAGCTTTGATGTTTGATGCCTAGAGACATGAGTTTTCATGTCTCGAGACGAGACATTAAGCCTTCTATCTCGAGACATTACTCCTTTATTTTTTGTCATTTACATTCGATGTTTATCTGTCTCGAGACCAATGGATACTTGTCTCGAGACTTGGGAAGTGGTATCTCGAGACCATTATCTACAAATACTTATAATGACCATTTTATTCATAGTGTCTTAAGACAATACCCTTTTGTCTTGAGACCAAATGTCCAAAAATGCCAAAAGTAAAATATTACTTCATGGAATAAGGCACCAAATCACTCCAATGTATAACCATTATGTCACCTAATTACAAAAAAAATCAATTTGGCATCTAAAAACACACTCAAACAACTTAAAAGCAAAGTATCTAATGTAATGTCACCTAGCTCAATTACATCAATTGTCAACCAAGCATAATCATGCATATAAACATTAAATTACATAGCTAAGTTCAAATTTAGGATACTCAAATGTCCAAAATATACCAAAGCATATCAAAAGACCCAAAAAAGACATTTAACCATATGACTCAACCTAGTTACATGCCTTTAACTATTTATAAGCAAAAGAATGCAAACTTGGTCTGACCTTAGCCATTGCATCCTGGATGCTTCGCAACACCTTTAATCTAGCAAAACTTTTCTATACCTATGCACAAAAACAAACAAATTCGTATGCTTAGTATTGTATACTCATTTGTGCTGACATAATATAAATTCAATATGTAAAAGCATTAAGCTAATAAGCATGCTACTAATACATCATATTAATTTTAATGTCTAGTGTTTCATCAACAACTTGATATCATATTCCACTTCATTACTAATAATTTAATGATATCATTTCGTGTAGCCAATTCTCATTATAAAGAATCACCTCATATTCATTATTAGCGTGGCTAATGTCCCACATAATTTTACTATCAAAATCAAAAGGACTTATCATTTTAAGAAATTAGAATAACATTTGATAATTAGAATCAGAATAACATCTCATTACCAAAATTAAAATATCATATCATTATTTACTTTTATCCCCTATTAATTGGATGCAAACACAAGTACAGGTACGTGGATTAATCCTCTAATACTCCACAATAAGCACTGAAGTACTGATTAGGCATAAATGTACTGATCCCCCTAACACTCCAAAATATGTAATATACCGTAGTGTCAGAATGAATTGCACCGAAGTGCCAGAATGAATCGCATCATAGTGCCAGAATGAATTCCACCTTAGTCACAATAAAGTGCCAAAATGCTCCCACCAACAACATATACAAATCCTATGGCATGTCAACTAAATTATGACTATGTCTAGTGTAACCTTCCAAACCTGGCCTTCCAACCGAATTTTGAAGTGCCAAAATGCTTCCAACCGAATTTTGAATGCCACATTAGCCTTCGAAATGGCCAAGTAGATCCGTTCGGTTTAAAAATAACTATTTTGATCAATTTCAAAAAAGCTTAGCATGGCTGCCTTAGGTTTATTAAAAACATTAGATTGTTAGGTCGTTTATGATTTAAGTCCAATTTATTACAGAGTCAAGTCATTTGAAAAAAACTCATGTTTCCGTTAGTAAACCTTAAAAACTACATTTCATCAATTTGCAGCGAAAAAATGTGATGCTTTTAATATTTGTAAGAAAAATCATGTTTTAAGTCATATTAAGTTGTGTTGGGATCGATCCGATTAAGCAACAAGTAAAAAAATAGCAGAATAAATTGAGCAATATAACACAAATTTAACATGGAAAAACCCCTCTAAAGAGGATAAAAAAACCACAGGAAAAGATAATTTATTATAATGGCAAAAGAACAAAGAGTACAAAAGATGGAGATAAAAATTAAACCCCAAAAACCCGAAAACCTGAAAATAAAGAACCTTCAAAATGTAAACAAAAAATTCTCTAAATGTGTTATGAGTTCTAACCTCTAATGAGTGTTTTTTCTAATGTTGTAAAAGAGCCAATTTATAGGCTAAATTCATAGGTCAAATAATAATAAAATAATCTAAACTAATCAGAGTTTGATTGAAACAAATAAACAGAGTTTAACTGAAAGATTATTTCTCAAAATTGATTGAAATAGGAGTCATACTCAACAAATCTCCACCTTGACTCATATTTCCACAATGCCATCTTTGCCAAAGCCCACCACGGGCCTATCTTAAACTATGCATGGCATTAATTGAGTCAAATCTGTGCTTAGAAACTAGAAGACTTCTAGCCTTCGACTTGTACACTGCCAAGTTAAAACTAACCCGAGTCTGATTTTTACGAACACGGTGCCCTAAATTTTCAAAACTTGTGTCCAAAAGAGAACCTCTCTTCAACTAAACAGTCATACCTTTTTCCCTCCTATGACCAAGTTGCCTCTGCTCCAAACGAGTTGAATTCGACTCCGTAATGGACGAGGGACGTCTGATTTCACCGGTCACTATAGAACCTTCTAGAATATAAAGATTGCCGGTTCTTTTACCTTTTAACAAAACGAGAGCTCCACGAGATACTTTAGTGTCGCTCGACTCGATGTTGGTTCTTCATGCTTTCAAGTCTAAAATACTCAAGGAGATGGCATTCTTTCGTAAATCAGGTACATACCTGAGATTTGAAAGTGTTCTAATCGTCCCATCATGTATCCTAATTTTAACAGTGCCAATACCAATTACCTTACTAGATGAATCGTTTCCCATGCGCACAACTCCACCTTCAACCAAACTGTATATGGAGAACCATTCTCTATTAGGACACATATGGAAAGAACATTCCGAATCTAGGATCCACTTGGACGTGAGCTTGGAGCTATCATTTGTTGACACTAATAAGAAATCATCACTGCTTTTATTGGCAAAATTAGCACCAGCAAATCAAAGTCTCCCTGAAAAACTTGTATGAAGGGGGTAAAGAGCACAATAATAGCATAGTTTGATCTTCATAGTTAGTATGAACCTGAACGTTCTTTAAAATATTTAAAAGAGTAATGAATTGACTAATGTGATCTCTAAGAAGCTCACCTTTGTTCATGCGAAACGTAAATAGACATTGTTTCAACACTAAACGGTTAGCCAAAGACTTAGTCGCATAAAGGTTTCTAACCTTTTCCACAAGGCGGATGAGGCCTTCTCCATCAATACCTCCTACAATACGGTATTTGCGAGTCACAACTGGATTGCAGACAAGGCCTTTCCATCAAGCTCTTCTCATTCTATTTTATTTAGATTCTCAAGCTTTTTCCCGATAACAACCTTTTTCAAGCTGATTTGAACTAGAATTACCGTCATCCGAACTTGTCACAGATTGAACTTGCTCTGATACCACTTGTTGGGATCGATCCGATTAAGCAACAAGTAAAAAATAGCGAAATAAATTAAAATTTTGAACACACAAATTTAACGTGGAAAAACCCCTCAAATGAGGATAACTACGGGCAAAGATAATTTTATTATAATGGCAAAAGAATGAAGAGTACAAAAGATGGAGATAAAAATTAAACCCTGAAAACCCGAAAATAAAGAACCCTCAAAACGTAAACACAAAATTATCTAAATGTTTGTGAGTTCTAATCTTTAATGGGTATTTTTTCTAATGTTGTAAAAGATCCTATTTATAGGCAAAATTCATTAGTCAAATAATAATAAAATAATCTAAACTAATCAGAGTTTGATTGAAAAAAATAAATAGAGTTTAACCGAAAGACTATTTCTCAAATTTGACTATAATAGGAGTCATACTCAACAGGTTGTTTATTAAATTAGCTCGATTTTATCCAAAATTCCATGCATGCAAAACAGTAAGAGTCGAAGCTTGATGTGGTTAAACAACCAGTAAGAATATGTAGTAAAACTACCAATAATTTGCAAACAAGTTGTTAGTAAGTTGCGATAAGTTGTCGGTACTCCAAAAATACTCTGAGGCGTAGGTATACTACTAAACAATAATACGGATAATCGTTGGTACTCCACGAAACTCCTCTGTCACCATCAATCCCAAACCCATCCAATGCAATATGACATACCAATAATATAACATATCATGCTAATCAGTACAATACAAATAACATTGGCATGTTTAACACACTCCTAGTTTACCAATTTCAGTGGCATGCTTATGCATACAGTCAATAAGCATTAATACATCACACAACCCAGTAAACATATATCAGAAATTATAATCGACACTTCCACATTTAGTTAATCACCATAAAGACCTTACACATTTTACCATCATCTATTCGCACTTATCGTGGCCGGCAATCACTTACCCAACTCAAGGTCATTCGGCCATGCTCAAATCAACATGAAAAATTTGACAACATGATTATTTCATTATTTCAATAATCATCAAACACTCAAAGGTAAAGACCCTTACCTAATTAATCATGAAACCAAAATATTAACTAATGCTATCCTGCAGCCCCAATGTTTAGGACTAAACAGATCCCAATCAAATCTATATGTGACACATACAAAACATAATTAAACCAACCTTCAATCAACCATACAGGATTTGGCCAAAACAAGAAGTAAACTGGAATTTCAGATATGAGTTTCTAAGATCACTTACTCTTCTACCAATCAAAAAAAAGATGCAAACAACCTCAAAACTCACTGGAGATTTGAGGAGTTCAGATTTGGACCTTTGACAAAGAAAAATTCACAAAATTAGTACACTATATATTCGGTCATAGTCATCGAAATATCTAGCCATCACAGTGAAAAAGAAAAGAACAACAAAATCAGGCCAGATCTAAACCACTTTCACTTCTCGATTTCTAGATTTGAAATAATGAATCAACAGAAAATGGATGAATACTTTAGTCGGCTAAGACAGGATGCTGATTTTGGAACAAAAATAAAATAAAAGTGTGCAAAATTGGTATGAAAATGGCAAAAAAATCGGTAGCAAAAATTCAGCCAAAGAGATAGGAGAAGAGATTAGTAGAAAATAGAAAAACAAGAAGAGAAGATGAACAATAGCGCAGCGTAAAGGAGGAAGGAAAAGAAAAAAATAGAGAAAAAAGGAGAAACAGTAGAAGGAGACGACAATGAGGGAAACAAAATGAAAAAAACTAACAAAGGAGAAAATAACATTTATACCTAGGTTACTAGGTAGGGACAACACACTAAGATTTTTGGGCAAAAGTATAAAATTTTTATGGGAGATGGGAATCAAACTCGGGTCTCAAGAATAACTCACTAAGTCTTAACCATCTAGCCAATAACTCAATCTCGTTTAAAATCTTACAACATTTATTTTTAAAATAGGACGTGTCACTTACTAGGTTTTGGAGCAAAATTGTACAAAATAAAAATGATGTGAGGGAATAGATTCGGACTTGGATTTCACGAACAAATTCACTATCACTTAACCATTAGACCAGTAACTCATTTAATTATCAAACGTATAAAGATAACCTTAAAAATCAGGGCATAACCACTCTCGATTCACAAACTTGATTCTACTAACCCGATTTTTGAGATGTGACATCTAACACTATTTAATAGGGCAATTTCATAATTTCATAGTACCATACATACAATATTCATAGTTTCTAATATTTTATACCGACCATACATATATAATTTTCTCAATATCATTTATAATATTTAATCAACATGAACGCATAATTCCACCTACTTCTCATCAAAATGCGATAGTAGTTAAGCTTATCTCAATAGCTTTATAATTCATATTTCACCTTATATATACTTCAATTACTATCATCATGATCTTATAGGTTATGTTGAACCTTATACCAATTTTATTCATGAATAAAGACACTTGTTATTTCAAAATTATTATTTAATTTATTAACTTATCTTGACATCAATATAATTCATATCATAGCTTTATATCAAATCATATAGCCAAGCATTGCAGTTTAGCTTTCAATCTCCATTACATAAACTTAGCTTGTTCTTTAATCAACCTTAAAGGTCACGACTTGATATTTACACTACCATTTGTATTACAATCACAACATGAAACAAACATACTTTGAAATTTATAGCCATCATTAATTTAAAATATATAATCACCAATTAAAAACAAGGAATAAGACATTTCAAGTTAAAGTAAATTGGTTTCGCTATCTAACGTTCGATATTGCCTTCAACCCTTGACAATACGGTTTTTCTTCTTCTTCGTTCGATAATTCAACTATAAAGATGATATTAGTTCACATTCGATAAAGGTATAACCAACAACCAGCATAATTTTACACTTTTATAATTAAATCCTTTTTTAACCTTAACGTGTGAAATGCTTATATCTCATTATTTACTCGATTAAATCAAAATCTGAATTTATAGAGTTATCTCTCGTATTTTTTTGGCTTTTCTTATCCCAGTTAAACTCTATTTTTAGTTTCTAACTTAAACTCAGATTAGTGTAGGTTATTTTAATATTATTTGACCTACAAATTTAGTCTATAAATAAACCCTTTTTCCACCCTAGAATTATAACCCATTTCACATTCAAGTATTAACTTTTCCAAGCTTTCTGAGAATTTTGTGTTTACATTTTGAGGGTTATGTCGAGTTTCTGGGTTTAGATTTATCTTTATCTTTGTACTCTTCGTTTTTGTCATTTGAATGAAATTATCTTTGCCTGTGGTTTTTTATTTTCTTCAGAGGGGTTTTTTCACGTAAAATATTTGTGTTAATATAATCTTTTCGTTTGGGTGATATAATGTTTTTGGTTTGGATGAGGTACTCAAATGTTAATATGATAAAGTAAATGTATATGGTAAAAGGATATATTGAATGCCAATTAAGGCTTGGATATGTAAAACGGTCCCGTTTGAGCTATGTGAATTCTTAGGATACAAATGACATGTCATTAGGGATTATACGGTTTTGGGTGTTGGTCTTAAATGTCTTACCGATGGTTGAAGTCCTGCATTTGTTGCAGATTTAAGGCCTAAATGTATATGTTTGCTAGGTTTATAATGAATTTTAGGTAATTAATATTAAATGACATTATTGATCTGTATTGATTTTAATTATTCTATTTTATACGATAATGCTCCGTAATCCTAATCTGACAACGGATACGGGTTAGAGGTTTTACATTTAGTGGTATGAGAGCTACGATTTAGTTGATTCTCAGACTAAACATAACTAGTAAGGAGTACAAAATACATGTCATTATATAACCTGTGATAGTGTGATATCTTCTGACTTAAATTGAATCATGTTTTATATATATAGATAAAAGATGTCATCCAACCGAGCTGATTCGATGAGGTTGAAAGTAATGCTCAAGCCTTTGTTCAAGGAGTAACTAGTAGTGACCCCATAGCTGAGGGCCAGGAAAGTGAGGCGAAAGAATCCTTTTTCCATATGATGTTTGAGTGGTTTTCTGTATTTGTTACAATGAAACCTATGGTTGAACGACCTCCACCCCCTCCCATACCCCAATATGTTCTCTCTATTCCTCAAGGTTTAGAATAGATATGAGTGAGTAGACTTTTAGTAGAAAAAAATTGTAAGTATGGGGCAAAAGATGATCTAGAAAAATTTGAGTTTTGGTTAGAGAATATTATCAGAGTTTTTGATGAACTGTCTTCTGCTGATAATTTGAAATGTGCAATATCGTTGCTAAAAGATTCAACGTATCAGTGGTGGAATACTTTAATAACGGTGGTACCAAAATATCGTGTGAATTGGGATTTCTTTCAAACTGAATTTAAAAAGAAATACATCAGTCAGAGGTATCTTGAAAAGAAAAGGAAATAATTTTTAGTGTTGAAGCAAGGTCGTCGATCGGTAGCAGAATATGAAAGAGAATTTTGTAACTCAGCAAGTATGCTCGAGAATGTATACCAACAGAAGTTGTTATGTGCACTCAGTTTGAAGATGGTTTAAACGAAGACATCAAATTGTTAGTAGGGATTCTAGAATTGAAAGAATTTATGGTATTGGTAGATCGAGTGCATAAGGCTGAAGAACTTAGTAAAGCTAAAAGAAAGGCAAATTTTGAGGCTCGTGACACAGGTAAACGATCAATAGGAAAATCATTTTCATCTCTATTGAAGAAATTGAAAGAATTTCATAATTGTACATTAACTTCAATTGGAATTTTGGGAAAGGATCTAGGGAAGCAACATTCAAGTTTGAGACCCTAGTTTACTTTTGTAGCAAGTGTGGGGAGTGTTCGTAATAATAAACCTGAATATTAACAGTGTAATAGATGACATTTCAGAGAGTGTAGATTGAGAGATGGATCGTGCTTCAAATGTGGTTCATATGATCGTTTTCTTCGAAATTACCCTAAAAGGTCTAATAGAGACAAAGCTCAGAATACACGGTTGAGTAACACGACTTCAAGAGGGAGGCCAGCCAGAAATAGTGGTAATGCGAAAAATAGTCGAAGTGGAATGGAAGATTCTACAGTTAGATCTGGGGCTCGGGCACCAGCTAGGGCCTATGCAATTGAAGCTTGTGAAGACGCTTTGACACCTGATGTGATTATCGATACATTTTTTATCTTTGATACTAATGTTAATGCTTTGATTGACTCGGGGTCAACACACTCCTATATATGCACAACTTTATTATTGGATAAGAAAATACCTTTTGAGTCGACTGAATTTGTGATCAAATTAACGAATCCTTTAGGTCAGCATGTGTTAGTTGATAAAGTTTGTAGAAACTGTCCTCTGATAATTTGGATTACAACTTTCTGGTGGATTTGATGTTATTACCATTTGATGAATTTGATGTGATTTTTGGCATTGACTGGTTGACTTTTCATGATGCAGTTGTGAATTGACGAAAGCAAATTTTGTTGAAATGTCAGAATGGTGAAATAGTCTGAGTTGAATCAGATAAATGTGACAATTCAGTTAATATCATTTCAACTATGTCAACTCAGAAATATGTCAAGAAAGGTTGTGAAGCATATCTAGCTTATATACTTGATTTTGGGGCTTTAGAATTGAAATTAGAGTTAGTTCTAACTATTTATGAATTCTCGGATGTGTTTCAAGAAGAATTACCAGGGTTACTACCAGTCAGAGAGGTTGAGTTTGCTATTGAGTTAGTACCAGAAATTTCTCTAATATCGATAGCTTCGTATAAAATGGCATCTACAGAATTGAAAGAGTTGAAAGCACAGTTGTAGGAATTGATAGACAAAGGATTTATGCAGCCTAGTTTTTCTCCCCAAGGTACTCCTATATTGTTTGTTAAGAAAAAAGACGGGTCAATGCAGCTATGTATTGATTATCAATAGCTTAATAAGGCCACAATCAAAAACAAATATCCATTGACGTGTATTGATTATCAACAGCTTAATAAGGTGCAACAATGTTCTCAAAGATTGATATCCGTTCTGGATATTATTAGCTACGGGTTAAAGATTCTAATGTGCCAAAGACAGCTTTTATGACTAGGTATGGACATTATGAATTTTTAGCTATGCCATTTGGTTTAACCAATTCAGCTGTTGTGTTTATGGATTTGATGAACATAATATTTTGGCTGTATTTAGATAGATTTGTGGTTGTATTCATTGATGATATCCTGATCTATTCCCGAGACAAAATTGAGCATGCACAACAGTTAAGAGTAATATTGCAAACATTGCATGAGAAACAGTTATTTGCTAAATTTAGAAAATTAGAATTCTGGCTGCAAGAAGTTAGATTTTAGGACATGTTGTATCGGTGGGTGGTATTAGAGTGGATCCGAGTAGAATATCAACAATTATAAATTGGAGGCCTCCGAGAAATGTTTCAGAGATTAGAAGTTTCTTGGGTTCACCCGAATATTATCAGAGATTTGTTATAGGGTTTTTGGTGATTTCTGCAATGTTGATGAAGCTACTCTAGAAAGATGTTAAGTTTGAATGGTCTAAATAATGTCAGTAAAGTTTTGATCAGTTGAAAGTATTGTTGACTAAAGCTGCTCTGTTGATTCAGCCAGAGCCCGACAAGGAATTTGTGGTCTACAGTGATGCTTCACTCAATGGTTTAGGTTGCGTTTTGATACAAGAAGGCAAAGTGGTAGCTTATGCTTCCTGTTAATTGAAACCGCACAAGAAAAAATTACTTGACTCATGATTTAGAACTTGTAGCTATTGTGTTTGCTTCAAAGATCTGGAAGCACTATTTGTTCAGAGAAAAATGTCACATATTCACGGATCACAAAAGCTTGAAGTATTTGATGTCACAAAAAGAATTAATTTTGAGACAACGTAGATGGCTGGAGCTACTAAAAAGATTACGATTGGATCATTGATTATCATTCAGGAAAAGCTAATGTGGTTGCTGATGCTTTAACTAGAAAATATTTACTGGCTTTGCGAGATTTGAATACTCGTTTGAGGTTGATTGATGATGGTTTCATTGTAGCGGAATTAAAAGCTAAAATGACATTTCTGTAATAGATTTGTGAAGCTCAGAAAAGTGATTCTTAGTTGATTGCTAAATGAGAAAAGATTGAAAAGACATCTGATTCAGAATTCCATGTTAGTTCTGATGGTAATTTATATTTCTGAAATAGAATTTGTGTTCTAAGAAATTCTGATATTATACGGAAAATTTTACAAGAAGCTCACAATAGTAATTATTCGATACACCTTGGTAGTAACAAAATGTACGGTGATTTGAAACAAATGTATTGGTGGCTAGGTATGAAATGTGAAATTTTAGAGCTTGTATCAAAATGTTTGATTTTTTAGCAAGTTAAAGCCAAGCATCAAGTACCTTCTGGACTGTTATAGCCTGTTATGATATCAGAATGGAAATGGGAACAGGTTACAATGGATTTCATGTCAAGGTTACCCTTGTCTCCATGGAAGAAATATGTTATTTGGGTTATTGTGGATCATTTGGCTAAATCTGCACATTTCATTTTAGTACTTACGGATTATTCACTTGAGAAGTTGGCAGAACTATACGTTTCTGAGATTGTTAAACTACATAGTGTGTCAGTGTCTATTATTTAAGATAAAGATCCATGATTTACTTCTAAATTTTGAAGCAAATTAAATGAAGCTCTGGGTACTCGACTACATTTTAGTACAACATTCCATCCACAGGCTAATGGTTAGTCTGAGCGAGTGATACAGATACTTGAGGACATGCTCCGTTTTTTCATTTTAGAGTTTGAGGGTAGCTGGGGGAAATTTCTTCCGTTGGTTGAGTTTGCATATAATAATAGTTATCAAGCGAGTATTAAAATGGCGCCGTATTAAGCTTTGTATGGCCGAAAATGTATAACGCCATTATACTAGACTTAATTAAGTGAGAAAAGCTTTTTGACGTCAATTTGATCTGTGAAACTGAAGATAAAGTCAAAGTAATTCGTGATTGTTTGAAAGATGCTTTTGATCGTCAAAAATCATATACGAATTTGAAAAGAAAAGATATTGAATTTCAAATTGACGATAGAGTGTTCTTAAAAATATTACCTTGGAGAAAAGTTCTTCATTTTGGCCAAAAAGGAAAGCTTAGCCCACGATTCATCGAGTTATATGATAACATTGAGAGAATTTGGTCGATAGCTTACCATTTAGCTTTACCATCTGAGTTAGAGAAAATACAAAACGTGTTTCATGTATCAATCTTACGGAGGTATCGATCTAACCCTTCACACATGATATCTCTTATTGATGTTGAAATTCAGCCAGATATGTCATACAGTGAAGAATCGATTAGAATTGTAGCCCAGAAAGTTAAAAAATTAAGGAATAAACGTATAGCTTTGGTTAAATTTCTCTAGCAATGTCATGGGGTCGATGAAGCTACTTGGGAACCAGAAGAAGCTATGAAAGTGCAATACCCGAACCTATTTTCTGGTAAGATTTTCGGGGATGAAAATTCCTTTAGGAGGGAAAGTTGTAACAACCCATTTGTAGTAGTGTGGAAACAGTGGTTTCGGGACCACGATTCTGATGAGAGAATAAATATTTTATTATTTATTTAAATTCTATGGGGTTATATTAGAGTTGTATTGAAGTTTCGTTAAGAAATTTTGAAGTTTAAATGGTGAATTAGGTAAAAAGGACTAAGTTGAAAAAGGTACAAAAGTTAGATTCTACTAGTTAAAAGGATTAAATGGTTATTGAAAGGAAGATTAATAGACTTAGATGGTATTTATACCTTATGAAAAGTTAATGGACAATTAAGGGTTTATTTTTTCATTTTATAAACAAATAAACTAAAGGTAAACTGGTAATTAAATAAACAAATCTTAAACTAAACTAAGCAAATAGTGTCATCTTCCTAAAATTCTTCTCTTTCACCAAAATTGAAGAAATAAAACACCATTTTCATGGCTTTAAGGTTCGTCCAACATAGAAGCATTGCATGGTATGCATTTGAGCCCCGTTTTTATTAATTTTTATGTTTTGAAGTTCAATTTTAGCTTAAACCACTTAGCCCGGGGGTTAATTTGCATAATTGTTAGAGGTTGAGGGACTTTCCATAGTTGATTTTGAATATGTTTCGATGTTAGTTGATAGATTATTAATGTTGATGGTCAAAAGAACATGTTTTGCTGAGTGATTTTTTATGAATTTAGGATTAATGATTAATTTGTTGAAAATGTAAAATTCATTGGTTTTAATGTGAGTTGGTAATTATGGGCTATTCAATACCCCTAGGAGAACTGGTTAATATGGGTTTAGGTTAAAATGGTTAAATTTCAAGTTCGAGCTTAAGGAATAATTTGTGAAAAAGTTAAAATAGGAGGGGTAATTTTGTAATTGCATGATAATATGAATCATAGATTGAATTAAATACATGAGGTTATTTGAAGTACTTAATTGAATGAAATTATCTATTTAGATTAAGATAACAACAATTGGAGTTAAACCGGGGAAAGGCGAAAGCTTTGGATTAGTCTCCAACTCTACTTTTGGACTATAATTATCAATGTAAGTTCATATGAATTATAATCTTACTAAACATAGTTTGATTGATTATTTGTTATATTATGTTAGTTATAAATTGACTTAAAATATATATATATCGATAGTTTGAGAAATTGACGGATAAATGATCTCGTTTAAACCTTAAGAATTCTTAGGATACAAATGACATGTCATTAGGGATTATATGGTTTCAGGTGTTGGTATTGAATGTCTTACCGATGATTGAAGTCCTGCATTTGTTGCAGATTCTCCATAGCTCGTGTGAGCAGCATTGTGTAGCTAACATTCCGACCCACAGCTCGTGTGAGAACTATTGAAAAGGAAAGGTTGTGATTATATAGAAAGACACACTATGTGTGGGCATTCCTGAGTATCCAATGTAATTTTAGACGGTTCAATGGGTAAGTAAAGGTAAATGGCAAGGCATGTATTCAAATGGATAATTGTTCATAAAATTATGAAAGGTAAATTGATGAATGCAAATGAATTGAAGGGAACTAAATGATTATGTGATGAATGATACGTTCATGAAGAATCATTTGTGAAATGGTTGATTTTCTATATGTATTATGCATGAGCTTCCTAATTTTTTAGTTTGGTGGTGCTTATAGGATTGTACTAAGCTTATGAGGATGGTAAAGATGTTATGCATATTTTATAAATTGAGCTTAAGAATCGTAAGTTTTTGCTTGAGTTTATACGAGCTTACTAAGCATTAGTTCCTTACGTAGTTATTTTACTTTGTTTCATAGATTATCAGAAGCTCGATCGGTTGGAAGCTTGTTGGAGTTCTATCACACTATCCAGCAACCATTTAGGTGGTTTTTGAGTTATTTTGGCCAAGGTTATAAATGGCATGTATAGGACTTTATATAATGGTAGTTGTTGAATGAGTTAATGGTCAATTTGGTATGTATATGTCTTTGGTGTATATATTTTGTTTGTTGGACATATAGTGCTTGGCGAGCTTTTGTCATTTGGGTTACTTTTAAGTACTTTGTAATATATGGTCCTTTTGGTATGTTTTATGGTATGTGAATGGTTTGACAATTGATGTCATTAGGTAGCTAAATTGGTTATGATTTGTGCTTGAAATGTGGCATTATAGCCTTGTTTTGATTGAAGTTGTTTTGGTATAAATGTAGTGCATTTGAATGGCATATTGGTTAGGAGAAATAGGTTGATTGAATTGGTATGTTTATATGTGTTTGAAGTGTCTTTAAGTTTATTGAATGTATGCATAAATGGAGTAGATGATTGGGGAAGTTTTGGACTTAAAATGGCTTGTTTGTAGGGTCAAATTGTGAAACATATAGCCTAGGACACGGGCTATCACACGGCCTAACTACACGGCTGTATGGCACTTATTATTTCAAGTCGGTGGCTTACACGGTCTAGCACACGGCCTGCAACACGACCGTATGACACGGCCTGGTACACGATCTGCGACATGACCGGTTGATCCAACTCAGTAAGTTACACAATTTAAGACACGACTAAGACATGGACATGTGTCCCATCATTCGAATGCCACACGGTCTAGGCTATGTCACACGGCCGTGTGGCTCCTATTTTCAAAATTTTCAACTTTTTCCCAAATTTTTTGAATTGTTTTAAATTAGTTTCAAATTGATTCCAAACTATTTTTAGGGCCTCAAAGGCTCGATTTAAGGCCTAAATGTATATGTTAGCTGTAACACCCCAAACCCGGCCTAAACGTTATGGCCGAATCTAGCGATGCCACATGGAAAGGGATTTGAAGACAAGATTGTCGAGTTTAAAAACCGTTACAGTAAGTTAGCTTTTATTTAATTCGAAAAAGAAAACTAGTTGATTTGCTTTAAAACTTGTCTCTTAGCAGAAGCTTTTGTAACCAATTAATTTAGGGGAAATCGTTCCTATTTACGAAAAACCTTAGTTTTTAGAAAAAAAACGTGTTTTATGGAGTTGTAGTTTTAAAAAAAAATCCCTAAAAAAATAGTATAAAGTCCCAAATTTAAAGTCAACCAGTCCATAGTCCAGAAGATACATCAAAAACCCAAAATAAGTAACAAATTCTAGGCATTAATGGAAAACAATGTAAAATTTACATGTGGCCACTGTTGAGACCTCCGCTGCACCAACCCGTCAAGTCTGGGGATTACCTGTACAGATTAAACAGAGAAAGGGTGAGTTTTCGCAAACTCAGTGTGTAATCCCCACAGAAAACATACATACAAATAATCAAAAGAATTCAGTTAGATACAGTCTGGAGCCCGTGCCCATCGCAGAATCAATTTGGGCCTTAACCCATTCAGATACAGTCTTGGAAATACATTAGCACCTTGGCCCATATCAGATACAAAATGCAGATACACTAAATCAGAATCCTACCTACTAGCCTTTACACACCATCTCCGTCCAACTCTACACACCATGTGAGGATTAAATCAACCCACCCATCCCTACACACCATGTTGTACCAAAATGCAACACATAATCAGAAGGTTGCAGCTGAGCTGCCAGATAACAGGCTTAACAGCCTTTCAGACACTTCCTCCAAATATCATCAACTCACCCCGATGCAATGCAACATACAAAATATGTCATGCCATTATGCAATTAATAGTACATACATTTAGATATCATAAGCCATGCTCGGTATAAAAATCAAACAGACAGATCACACATATAGGGGTCTAAGTAAAGCTTACCGACCCTAAAGTAAATCCACAGTCGACTTGAGCGACCCGTGCAACCTTACAGAAATTTTCACAAAAATGGGCTTACATGCCCATGTGGTCCACTCAGCCCAAATTGTCCTTTGCCATGTGATCCATTTTTGATGTAACCCGTGCTAGTTAATTATTCATATATGTTTTCACTATTTACTTATATGTTCCTTCAAAGCTATCTACTTGCGTCACTGTTACTAAATTATTTATATCTTGAGCTGCAGAATTCTGAATTAAGATCCGCTTTATTTCTTTGAAAATAGACTCAAAATAATTTCTACCATAAAATTTTCAGAATTTTTAGTTTATCCAATAAGTACATTAAAATCTTCAAACTTACCCCTATTCTGCGATCTGACAGCTTCGCCCCTTCTTTGCTAAAAATTAATTATCTCTTAGTACAAAATTTGGATGATGTTTCCATTTATTTCTATTGAAAATTAACTCATTAATAATTTAAAAATGTAAATTTTAACCCCTAATTATTTTTCTCCAATTTTTGATGATTTTCCAAAGTCAGAACAGGGAAACCCAAATTCAATCTACCCTTGTCTCACAAAGTTAGTTATATCTCACGATTTACAATTCCATTACTTACACCATTTCTTCTATGAGAAACTAGGCTCAATAAGCTTTAATTCCATATTTTTTTATTCTCTAATTCGATTTCTACAATTTATGGCGATGTTTCAAATTTAGCCTACTGCTACTGTCCAAACAGCAAGCAATTTTGGCTTTTCTCTGAATCCTGTTTTTTTTTTGCATTTCAGGTACACACCTGGTTTTGTTTGATGCTAAAACAGTACCCGAGCACTCCAAAGCCTATAATCAAGACACTCAACATCAATTTAATGGATTTACAAACGAATTGACAACTAAGAACGAACAGAAACCCAACTTACCACCAAAGATAACCCTCGATTTTGACTATTGTTAAGATGAGAATACTGAATTCACCTGTCCGAGCCTCCCCCTATGCCCAAATCACAGAGAAAAACTATTACCACTTTAGCCGTTAAGAGATTCATGATAGAAACGAAGAGAAATACTTATTGAAACTAAGCGAGCACTAACCGCGTGCGAAAACGAAGGAAAATAAATTGATTAGGGAAAAATCAAGAAGAATAAAAGAAGAGAAAGATGGAAAAACTCAAAAAATTTTGGCAAGAGGAGAGGGAGAAGAATAGACAGCAGAATTTTTTTTGGAAAAGAGAGTCAAAATTCGGTTATGAGAAAAAATTAAATAAAATCCTGATAAACCCTAAAATCCCTTAATCTTCACCCCTAATTCCCACTACACATCCACTACTCAGAATCCCCCTATTACACAACTCTATCCCGAAATCTGAGCAAAAATAATAATACCCTTACCTACATAGGGACTCAAACACAAAACCTCCACCATAAAAACACACCATTTAACCACCAGACTAGCAGCCCATTCTAATGTAATTTATCCAACAATCAAATAAAAGCCTACTAAACAAGAGTAAGGCCTAATTCATTCAAAATACCAAAATTTGCCCAAGCGAAGGCTTGAACTTGAGACCTCCCAAACACTCCCAGAACACATAACCACTAAAGTTGACAGATATTTATGTCATATTTTCACAATAATGAAATTAGAAATTTAAGGATGTTACATTAGCTAGGTTTATAATGAATTTTAGGTAATTAATACTAAATAACATTATAGATCTGTATTGATGTTAATTGTTCTATTTTGTATGATAATGCTCTATAACCCTAATCTGACAACGGATACGAGTTAGGGTTGCTATATTTTCTGGCTTCATATTCATACTTTTATTTACATCGCTGGTTTAACTTAGCAAAAGATAACACCACGAGCAGTTATACAGGTTGTCAACTACCTTTGGCGAACTTATAGATACCACACCACTATGGAGGGTCCTTACCCTGATCCCTTTATTTCATATTTAACTCAATATCGGCTTACCAAAGCATACCAAAATTCAGCACCTTAGCCCGTGCGTAAATTTTCTTTAGAGGAAGAGCCATTTGCTAATAACCCCATATATGGCCCTTGAATATGAGGTCTGCCTGATAGTTAAGTACCTTTTTTTCCTTATGGACTCGTATTGGTAGGAAGGTCCCATAGGACTTTCCCTCTTCAAATTATTCGACACTTCTATAAACAGATGGTCCCCGATGAACTACCTCTTCCTTAGATTGTATAAAACGATTTCCCTTTTATAAGAAAAATCCTTAGTGGATTTCATAAAGCCAGATGACCCTATCACTCATCCTCCTCATTTGTTGGACCTTGGTGGACTTTCCACTTTTCTAGCGACCCCTTTATCGATGAACACTTAGAATTTAAACCTAAAAATTCGCTCTATTACTTCATAGTTGGCGATGGTTTATACATCAACCCTGGCAAGCTCTTATTGGTGGATACTTACTTACAAATAATGTGAAGGAAATGCCCCTTCCTTTCACATATGCCCTCGTTTATGATGCTTCTACCAGTTTTTCTTACTCTTGTATTTTGGCGAATCCTCTTATTATTATATTAGTTACATTTTCAAACGCGCCATGACCATCATGCTAGATTGCTCAACATGCGAGTCATACAGTGACTTCCCTTTTTATGCCTTGACAGGCTTCTCGGTTCACTATCTTGGTGGACTCTGTCATTGCCATAAGGTGTACATGTTTACCACTAGATCGTGCCATGGCCAACCATAGACTTTTGATTCCGAATAATCAGTAAACCCATTTTGAGGTGTCACCCTGTAGGACTAGTATTCCATTTACACGGTGTCGCCCCAAAGGACCTATATACTGTTTACTCAGTGTCGCCCTAAAAGACCAGTAGACAACCATTCCTTGATGTCACCGAACTCCTTCAAATCCCCTTTCAATCCGTCTATTCCTTTATTATGCCAATTTCCTATCTTCACTAACCCATCAAAGTAACGCCCTCCATACTCTGTATTTTATAAACAGACTTTCTACACATAATAATTCACATATTACTATAACATATGGTACGCCATATATCAATACGACAATACAAACCACATCTTGCATTCAAAGAACATACTCGCAATCATTCATATATTTCCATAGCATTATGCATGCATAGCTTACTCATTCATCATAATCATATACACCTATGAAATTCAGACTGAACTCACAATAGATACACAAGCAGAACATTCCAGAACAACAACAAACAAGCACTCAAAATGGACTACAGAATCTCACCTGCTATCCTTCATCCTCGCCAGCTTAGCTTGTCTGAATGCTAAAGCCTCCTTCGTCCCGACAGCTAATCATGACAACCAAATATATCAGTTAAATCGAAGGCATTCAAGTTTTAAATCCCCGAATCTAGTTTCATGCAAAATTTTTTGAAGATTTCATAAACCACTTAACTTTTCTTTCCTCAATTTCACGATTACATTAAGATTAAGAAACTTACTAGTTCACCGGATTTACTACATTCTAGACTTAAACCACACGATCACTACCCCATGCAAGACTCTCCTTAATTTTCTCTTCTTTGGACTAATCGAATAAGACAATACAAATAAGAAGAAAATATAAACAGAATTGAAAATAATTTCCTCTACTAAATATGGCTTCTCTCATATAAATAACCTTTCTCGTACGATCACTAAAACCCTAATTAAGTCATCCATAAATAATCATGTTGTCTCCCACCAAGGAACCAGTTGATTCCAACTTAATCGGACCAGGATCAAATCCTAAATATTTGCTATTTAGTCACCTAATTTTCTAGATTTCTCAATAGAGTTTGTCAATCCCCCAATTTCCTTCAATTTACTCCCAATTTTCCCCTAAATTTTGAACTTTATTGGAAATTGAGTGTGACAATTTAAACCAACTAATTCTATTGGGAACCCTTGTTCTTCTGTTAATTACACCCACATCCGCTCGTTAACATTCCTAAAGGATTTAGCTACTCATGAATCTTGGGACCATTTTTCTAAGAATTAATTTAATCATTCAAAAACATAACTTAAACTAAAATGAAAGGAAAATCGATATTTATTCGTTTGATAAACTGGATGTGCTCGGTTCCGTGAATTCCTTTAATAACTATAGAGATATCGATGTTGACAGGTAACAAGTGAAAGAAAAACATTAAAATACTTAATAACCAAGTCTTTCACTCAAATCAAATCCAAGTCGTAACAAGAAATAAAAACTGTTTTAAAAATAAAATTAAAACCTAATTAAAACCTAAGTCTAAAACTAAAATCTAAACTCTACCCTAACAACTTGCCTCCTTAGCTTAGCATAAGCTTTGCTATTTATAAGCAAAATTAGTTGCTCACTTAGGTCAATTATGAGCCTTAATTAAGTTAAATATGGATTGTACAGATGAAAATACCCTTAATTAATTTTTACCCTCCATTAAACATGTGTCGCGACATAGGCTTATGTGTCTCGTGATGTACAACTTCGAATACTAAATCTGGAACTTGTCCGGTTGTGTTGTGATCCCAGAAGCTCATGTTGCGACTCAGATTTCATTCTTATGCTTTTAGGTCTAAAAATAGGTGTCATGCACATTCTATTAACTCATTAAAACTACCTTAAGGCCCATATTGGCCCAAGAGGTTAATTAACGCAAAATTATGCATAAAAACACTTATTTTGCAATAAATTAAATCTAAGTTATTGAAACTGAAAATGCTATAAAATAACCTAAAGTGACCTAAAAACAAGCTTGCGAAGTGCCGAAAAGTACCTAATTTGCCACTACAAATTGTGGCAGGTCAGGCCTCTAGTAGGAAGTAGTTGCCTTCCTTCAACACCAACAAGTTGTTTTTATTTTCCTCCGATAAGACGTGGCATACGGCTTATGCCTTGGGGAAAAATCTCTTGATGTTTATTGATACTTACACCTTTTTCAGCACAATTAGAAGTCCACTCTTGGTACTAGTAGTTGTACTTCCTCTCAGAATAAGTTTAGGCTTCTTTTGTAGTAGAAGGTAGAGGATGACTTAATGTTCATGAACAATTACCTCTTTTCTATCCATAACATCTAACAAATCTTTATGTAACCAAACTCCTTTAACTTCCCTCACTAAAGCTCACCATCTCACTTAAGTTTGCAAACTAGAAATTATTCAGTATCAAAAATTGATTCATAATATACAAAATACAAAACTATAACTAATTTGATACTCCTAAATCCACAAACACAATAGTATAATTTTTAGTTGTATTAACCTTCATCTTTTTTCTAACTAAAGGCATTTATTCTTCCTCATCCCTAAAAAGACCAAGACCTATTAAAACAATCACTAGAGATATTCTCGCAGCATTAATTGTCTTACCTTTTTCAATAGTACCACCCTCAACATGTTCATCAACAGATTCAACGGCCTCAGTAGATTTCACCAAAAATAACCTCATACATTTTATGTTTATGAGAAGGTCTTTGGCACCTAATTTCTTTTAATGCATCAAGAATTGTTCCACCTAAGTCTTATATATTGTTCTTTGTCAATATTTCATCGATCTTCAGATTTCTCTCTTTCAACTAATAATTAAGTTGCACTATTAAAGTTTGATCTTCCAAATGAGGCTTCCTATTACATTACTTTAACAAGGAAACCATCCACTTAGTTTGAAAATGAAAACTTTGCTTCAATTTACTTTCTAAGAAAATATATTTTTTCTCGTACAAGTGCATGTTACTCTTTTTACCCTTCAAGAAATGATCCTCTTGATTATGAGGTGTAAAATAAGAAAACCCCTTGCAACCCTTAGTATTTAGAAACATCAATTTGTGCAAATTCCTAAAATAGCCAGGCAAGGGAAGTTCTCAATTTTCAACAATCTAAGAAAAATGCCATTAAGACCTTTATAACGTACTAAGCCAATTGCCTAGAAGCAATAAAGTCCACCTTAAAAACATGCATTGGCAAGTAAAACCCCCTACTATCATTGCATACATCACTTCAATGATGATAACATTTTAAGACCAAAATTCATACTAATAATTTGGCACTAGAACAACCCTCTCCCACAATACTTAGTCATTTCATCACGATTAGTGAATCTTGCCTTTAACCTCACTCTCAACCCTCCTAACTGATTGTTCGGGTACACTTTTTTTATAGAACATATATTTCTCACTTTTCAGCACAAAATAACCACAAGCATAATAGTGTAAAGTTGTAATAAATTAATATTATTTTTACAACGAAATACTTATTCATGCATTCCAATGATCATTTCTATAGAGATTGACTAATTAACTGTGAACTAGTTATACGGCTTACTAGTTAGACGATTACCAACTTATCCAATTTAAGTATTATTAATGCATTCAATATCAGTTTTATAAAAAATTTTAACCAAAAGTGTTTACTAAGTAATCTAACCTACAAACCTTCTTTACTGTTTAAACAAATGCAATTAACAAATCGATGGTCAATTGTTTAGCTAGTTACTAATTGAGCTAACACACATGCTTAGATTATCTTGATTGTCATTCCTAAATGAAACCTCCTCTTAGTATCATTCACATCTAAGAAATTCCACTTAGGAACTCCTATCAATCTTACTATTTGACACAATTAAATCGAGGTCTACATGGTAGAGTCTCCTCTTGGTCTCTTCTACCTAAATGTTCAACTAGGGTGCCAATTCTAGTCTATAAAGCTACTCAAATCAATCAAACAATCATCAAAATATGCATCTCAACTGCAATAAATAACTCGAATTACAATTTGTGGAGTTATGCCTCGTATTTTTTTGGCTTTTTTTCTCCCAATTAAACTCTATTTTTTAGTTTCCCACTTAAAATTTGATTAGGGTAGGTTAATTTATTATTTTCCCACTTAAACTCTGATTAGTGTAGGTTATTGTAATATTATTTGATCTACAAATTTAACCTATAAATATGATTTTTTTTCCACCTAAAAAAAATTTAACCTTATTAAAAATTTAACCTTATTGAAAAAAAGTTTTCCCTAATTTTTTTTCAAAAGCCCAAGCTTTCATTTGTAGACACCTAATGAAGTGTCTTCAACAAGACTATGGAAAAGCACAAATATGCACTCGCGAATCAGCAAAAAACACGTCAAAAGTGGCAAATGCAACTTCGTATTAGTAATCCATCTGCAAATAAACATGTGTCTCACCCAAATTAATTAGAGAAACCTTCTATCCTTCTTATCCCTTAGAATTGCTTTTCTCGACTCTCAATACCATTAAGTGAACTCCGTAATTATGTATTAATGGTGAGTTTGGATGGGCTTTGGGTTGCGGTGCAGTGTGTTTAATTTACTTTTTACACTAATCACAAATAAACACACCGCCCATCCAAATTCACCCTAAAAAATACAGGTCTTAAAACCTTTTATTTTACTTTTAAATTAGTTGTACTTGAATGATCTTCCTCCCTATATCTATATCACCCTTTTTTAACAGTTAAAAGTAATTTAAAAAAATGGAGAAAGTAAGGTTGGGTTTATTGATGTGTTAGATTGGTATTAACCTGAATTCTAATGATGAGAAATCCTTAGATATCACATCCAAAATTTCGACCAAGTGTATGTGCAAGTATTTGACATTCGTGATAACTCCTGTCATGATGGGTAAGAAGTCTTTGGCACGTAACTCATCCAAACATCGCGTTTACAGTCATAAAAATCTTTGCTACGTTGGTCCCATGAAAAGTTCTGTTTTTTACTAGCTGTCGGCTTCTTTAAAACCAGGCTTTTTTTGTCACATTATATATAGTGTTGGTTTATTTAATATATCAAAATATATTATACCAAGTCATATTAATCTTACATTTTTAATTTCTATTGATTTTTATTTATGGTTGGGAATGAATAGGTTGGGGTGATTCACCCAACTTGGTAGGCTTATATTTGTATTGATTGATTATGGATATAATTTTTATTTTAATCTGGATCAATTATAAACATATAAGAAGTAAAAAATTAAAAGTTGAACCGGATATACTAAATTTAAATTTATAGAAGAAGAAAAACATTGAGATGAGATTGCGACCTCGACCAACCAATAGAATGGTTCAAATCCAAGAGTAGGAGTTTGTGTCATTTTGGCAAATTGAAAGAAAATGACAAGGGTTTTAATGAACATGGGTAGGGAACCCTAGCAATGATTCCAACAGGACCCAATTGCAAAGAACGGTGGTCGCCTTGAAAAGGAATGGCAAACATCAAATAAGGACCGACAATGAAGGATTCGGGTTGTGTCATGTAGCAATGTGCAATTGTCTAGGGTCATACCAACAGACCACATGAAACAATGGTCCCAAGAAATAGACCACAGTAAAATTTTTCAAAGGCTTGGGCCGGGTTTTATTTTATTTTTTATTTTCTCGTGTTAAAAGTATGGAGATGCGAGGGTTATCCCCACACCACATGGGATACAAGTTGGGGTTCATAAAGTGGGTAACGTCATGCATCAACACCATGGATGTGAACCCTTGGCTGCAACTCTTGCAACAGATAACACGGGGTAGCCGTTTTCTTTGTATTTTTTTTTCTCTATACAAAAGTGAGTTGTTGAGGAATGTGGGGTATTTGAATATAGATTAAAAAGGGTGGTCATAGTTCATGGATTAGAGGTGGTGGCAACGTTTTCTGAGAAGCCAAGTTGGGGCAATTTGGCTGACGAGGGATGATTGTATTTTATCACTCATAGCAGTTGGGGATCATTTCTTGTTGAGTTTGGGATTCATCCCTCACCCTATCTATACAAAAAAGAAATTATATTATAACATGATAAATCGTATCAATTATATCTAGAAAAAAGTAAGATGAAAAACGGAATCACATATACAAACTTTTTGAATATCATTTTCTAGAGATAATTGTATAAACATGTTGAATCGTCAACGTCAACGGTTCACGTTTTAATTATTTCTATATATGGTAAAATATTACTCAAAAATGATAATTATTTGATAAATTGATACATACAAAATTGATTCTACCATGTATCCTTAAAGTAAATTTAAAAAATTATATTCATGCCGTCGACAAGTGCAACCACTTTCAAGACCAGCTACCCCTTAGCGCTCTCCCTCCCTCCTTTTCCAGCAGTGGGGGTGCTTAGAGGCTAGGGTTTTTAGTTGAGGCTGGGGTTTGGCCCATTTTAAGTATATTGGAGGGGGGTTGTATTTATATTTCTTTTCTAGTGAAATCTAAATGTTTGCAAGGAAGAAAATAACTGCATAGATCAAGTAGTAGGTTAAATCCGTATTCAACTTCTCTACCGATTTTAATTTGTGGGCTTAAGATTTTCATGGGTCCTAGGCGGAGACAATAGTGCCTTAATTGTTGAAAGTTTGGGATGAAGTGACAAAGTAGTAATTCAGATTCGGCCCGCAATATGTTCTTTAGGATGGGGAGCTTAAAAACCTATTAATGGACATTTTTCAGGCCCACTAATTTATTATATAAAACTTCAAAGATGGAATCAAAAACTTCTAACGCAAATTCCACCAAGCAAGTTTCTGAAACCCAAAAGTTAATGGAAGTAGGTAGAAATAAGGTTTTCCCGGTAGCACGTAAGTCCCCGCATGGCAATTCGTAAACTACTACTACATGCAATGTGATTAAACTAATATTTTAATTACTCTACTTTAAAAAATTACAAAATATTATTCAATTATTTAAAAATTTTCATTTAAATTATTAAACTATTTTAAATCATTAAATTATATTTTTTTAAGTCCAATTAGAGAGCCTCAAATGAGGCTCGATTGTAAAAAAGTACCCGTCAACAAATAAAAAAGCATACATTAAATCCAAATCGATCTGATGGTTTAAGTTTTAGTTCGCAAATTCATGACATTTAGAATTATTTCATGAAAAAATTAAATTGTAAACGAAAATGAGAAAGAAAATTTTGAATTGGTGCAAGCAGTACAAATAAAAAGAGACCATAAAATATCGATTTTAACAGCCCAATAACTTGGATAAAAATTTCTGAATAGTCATAAACTTATTAATAGTTCAGTGACTTTATTTACTTTTTTATAAATTGAATTAACATATATAATCAGGAAATTTTGGTTTCCACATTTAGCACTTCCACCATCATAAATAGATTGTATAATACAAACCAAATTAACAGATTTCAACCCTTAGTTTCCACAAAAATCACATCTATACAACATCTCCTAGTTTCCAGTCGATTTTTTTTTACTCAAATGTCCATTCACCAACTATTCAGCCTTAATTGATATATGCAAAGTTTGTGGCCAACATAACACTAATCTTACTTACCTCTTCCCACTTGGACCCGCAATCGTCTTTGAGCACCCGACTGCACCCTGATCGATTGACTTCCCACTAAAAAGTTGCAAAGATGGCGAACTACTTTTCCTCAGCTTCCCAGGAAATTCTTTACTCGAATTAACCTTCACGAAGAGATTTTTCTTCATGCGACTCTGGTTAAGCAATAGCATTGTACTACGTTGGGGTGGATGCAAAGCCCCTTGAACACAGTCTCCCACCTGTGCACAGCTCCAAGTCCTTGATGGTCCATCCTCCGAAAATGATCTAAGCCGTGAAATACTATTCCTAAGCCTAGAGAAGACTCGATTCTCTGGAGAATTTTGCTCTTCGAGCTTGGTACATACAGGACAAGGAGGGTCACTTATGCGAGCTTTCTGTGTTGTCTGCTCCAAACATTCAGCATGGAAAGTGTGTCCACATGAAAGAACCCCTGCAACAGGCATGTCATTACTTCTTACAATCCTACGAGCACTCCAAGGCGACCTCTGCGAGAGAAATCTCTCACACAAACCACATTTAAAACCATTAGATGGGACACATGATCGACCAAAAATCACAGATTCAAATGGCTCAGAAATATCTGCAACATCATTGCTGCTGCTAGCACTGCTCCAGCGATGGCCATCTCTTTGTGGCGTGGCCGTATCATCAGAAAGCCCTGCAACTGCAGAGTCCAACACTCCTGTGGTAGGAGTTTCCATGGGGAATGACAAAGGGTGAATGGCTTTGGACATAAAGCAATACCGACTTGAAATGTTGCGATGAGATGACAAGCATTGCTTGACCATGGGCTCAGACTCACTACTGTCTGAATAAGATGAAGTGGAGACCCCACTATCTGCATTTGTTGAAGTCCCCTGCAAAATTCCATCAACTAAACATAAATTCTAGGGAAAACCTTTTCAACTTAATACCAGTGTGAAGATGAGAATAAGGTACCTCAACAAGAGAAGCGAAGGGTGCCTGCCCGCCAACATGATCTAACATGGAAAAGAAGACAATAAGTTGTTTCAGACAAAGCTGATGGAAATGATTCAAGCTTTTTCAAGTATGTTTCCAAAATTAAATTTTTAAATTTCAAGAGCATTAAAAAAGTTTCTGAACATAACCTAGATACATTGGCAGAGAAATTACTTAAGAGGACTCTATGCAGAGCACCTAAATAGTATTGTGAATCAAATTGCCCTATAGGTTCATTTTAACATAGAATCTGGCCAAATAGGTGTCTAGGACTAAACTCAGAAAAGAAAGTCTAGTTCAATAATTCTAACTTCAACACAGACAAGATAAATCTACAGTAAATTAGAGTTATCAACAGGTACCCAACTGACTGACTGTTAGACACCAGGGTTATTTAACCTAAAAGCAAAAAGGCAATTGATAGAGTTACATAAATATAAAATAAACTAAAGCTTTCTCTTCCACATAATGATTTTTTAATTTGATGCATCCAAGGAAATATGACAGTTACAAACTTGTGTCTGCTACACTAGAGATATATACAAGTCAATAAAGGAACAACAAAATATATTATGGCAATTGAAGAGAGTCTTAACAGCTAAAGGTTGAAGGAAAGCCAAGACATAATAAAAGCCAGTCTTACAATATCAAAATGATACAATATTGGGTTTAACAGTTCTCCATCCTATGAGGAACATGGAGAAACGTACTATTGAGTTTCACTACAGTGACTTTTATCCTTTCTACACTAAGGTCACAGTCCCTAATACTCATGATAGCACAATGAAAGATCATGCAAATCAAATGCATGATAATCAATCAGAAGTCATGCCATGGCTATTGCAGGTGAATAGGCAGGAAATTCTGTTGCATTTTCTTTGATGTTCTTTCAATGCAAACTCTATTATTAGATGCCATCATTCCCAAAATGACAACATCTCAATAGAAAAGGGGGTCATATCGCACCGGGATCAGAACTATTACATAAGAATATCAAATGGAGCAAGAAGAAGATAACAATAATGAATATAACTAATTACAGAAACCTAGTAACCTAGCTAGAAATCAAACATTTCTGCTCTTGATCAAGAGGGACTGAGAGGAGTGCAGTTTGAGACATCAATCAGAAGGCCTTCTTGTCCTTGTCATAGGAAGACATATCATTTGAATGTTTGCATACAAGCGTACATCTTGACATGTGTATTTATTTATAAGCCTCTATTTCATCGTTTCATTTGAGAATTATAAGTTACAAAATGAGATTTAGCCAATTGCCCCATGACTATCAGACAAAACATGTCCAGCAAAGGAAATGGAAGTGCAGAAGTGAGAATAAAAAATAAGACAATGTCAATACAGCTTAACAATCAAAGTAACACTCTCAACTATCTTACCTCTTGCCATGGCAGTTTCATAATCATCAAGCGTGATTTCCTGTATTACTGGAGGTGTCCACTGTGGACCCTGAGAAAGGTCAGATGGACTACTTAAAAAGGGCGCAGCACCATCAGATGTAGAATATTGATGATTGTAAAGAAAGTTTCTCCTCATCCAGCCCCTACTTTCTTTGCTGTTTGGAGATGTAGAAGATTCATACAATTGACTCCCATCATGTGAACTGTATGACGGCCCATCGGGTTGAAAATGGAAATCCCATCTTGAAGGGGGTGGCGAGAAACTTGTATTAGTTTGCCAATAAGGCTCATGAGGGCCCATGGACCAGTCTCTACTGGCTGCATTTGACCCATGTGGCCTTGCAGCCACACAACACAGCGACCCCGTCTTAGCTATTTTTTGTAAACCTCACAAGTTCTAACTCAACAAGCTTTTGACTTTTACAAAGCTTTCCAACAAATAACTCAAAGAATCACAACATCCTCAACATATGTTTTGTTCCCCACAACCATTTCGACATTGAGACCCAATCTTCAATAAATATAAAAAATCACAAAACACACCTTCATCAGTAAAGCTAAAAAAATGTATTTCATTGTGCAAGCATGATAAATACCCTCAGCAGTTCCTTTTGAGAGTCACCACCATCAAAACAGAAACCTGGAAGGAAAAGGTCATATAAGCACAATTAGATGTAAAAATCATACATCTACACAACAATAAAAAACCAAAATATTTTGCAAAGAAATAAAAATAAATGAGAAAAAAAAGGGGGAAAAATCCCTCCAAGTTCATGATCAAGTGCACTTTCATTATATCATTTTTTCCAAAACATTCTCTAGTCAACTTTCTCACAGATACTCCTAAAATAGAAATGCCAGCAGTAAATTTTAATAATTTCATACAAATTAAGCAAAATTATTTTTTGACAAACTATAAAGAATTTTTTATATGTAAACTTGATATCGCCATAGAGCTAAGAATCAAACAGCCCAGAATGCAACAAATTTCATAAGTTTTGAACATCAGAAAATTGGGGGGGGGGGGGAGGAGAACTAAAATGGAAGCCGAGTATAAGTAACTAAAAACAGTAACAAACAAAAAAAAATCAAAAGGTAATTCAAATAGCTTTAAAGAACAGTTCAGAGAGACTTAAAGGAAGCTACGATTATGCAAAAAAGGAACAAAGACAGTGTAATAACTTACGATTTCAAGGAAACCGAAATGCAATCGTGAAGAAATGCGGAGGGATTTTGGAGAATGAAAACAAACCCTAATTTATTGGGGGAAGGGAGATTAATTTAATATCTTTTTATTTTCAAATTAGGACCTCTGTTCTTTGTGTATTTCTAAAACTAGTCCACATTTTCTTTTTCACTTTCCGGTTTAAAATTAATTTAATTTACTTTCCAAACTCAAAATATTAAAATTGCATTAATCAATTTCTTATTTATCCATGTCACCTCAACCCTTAAATAAAAAGATAATACATTTCAGTGTACTTAAATCCAAGTCCTCTCGTACCAAAAATAACGTCAATGTCAACTAAACTAAAACTCAATCGACTAATAATTTTTTTTAAAGATATTAATTTATTGATACAATATTTTAAAGAAGTTAAATGAGAATATTTTTGTTGATTAATATATTTTAATGGTGTTAATTGATTATATTAAAGCTCAACAATTGAATATAATAATAAGATATAGAGTGGTTGATTAATAACACCAAATTTATTAGAGTAAAATGATACCTACCTAATCATATTCTTTGCACCCGCTCGTAAGCATTATTAATTTAATGCCAATAATCAGACTCATGTTCAAAATGCTCCCCCATGTTTTTATCTGCCAACTTTGCCCCCCCAATATTTCTCATTTTCTTAATTTGCCCACTGCAAGACACGCATCCGAATACATGTTATTAATCGGTGAAAAAATATTTACTATCTACTTTTATTTTGAATTTAAATATTTTTTATAAATTTTTATATAAAAAGATACAAATATCTTTCTCATAATATTTTCTTTAAATGAAGTAATTTTTTAATTATTTTTCAATTAAATTAGTGTTTAATTAACTCATAACTCTAACACAATTACAAACTTAGATATAGTGTAAATTAATAGTCGATCATTTTCTTAAGTTAAGAAACGTTAATAGTGACAAACATTGGAATCTCGAACATGCAATTGATGGGTTTGAATTATATAAAAAAAAGCTTTGAATTTGGATTTTAAACATGTGATTGACTTGATGGTTAAGATATGTTTATCTAAGTTTAAGTCTTTGGGAGAATAAATTGTATATCTTTATTTAGATAATTCCCGTTATATGTAATGTGCGAGCGTGATTCAATTATTTTGTTAGGTTAGGATTTTATAATTTGCAATATTCTAAATGGCTCAAAATGGAAACAACAATAGTTAATCAATGTCATTCAATTTTTAGTACAAATGCGACATCAAACCTTTAAAATTAGGAATGGCAATGAAGTAGAGTGGAGCAAATTTACACAAATCCACCACTTGTTCCATAGCTAGCACATTGTGCCCCATGGCCTATTTTGCTCCACTATAAATGTATAATCTTAAAAATTACTACTACCTCTATAAATGTTAAATACATTCATTCTCACACGGCCTCGCTTCAATTTAAAATTTTATTAATCTTTTTAAAAGAAATTAAATATTTAAAAATAATTCTTCCCATAAAAAAACTTATGATTTTTCTATAACACATTTTTATATTTTTACTTGTTTAATAGATTATGGTAAAATGATTATTTCATAAAGTAAGACAAAATGAGGCAAACAATTATCATAACTGTTCCATACTTGCTCCTAAAATAAATCCATCTCACCTTGCATCTATTTTTCAAAGAAAAAGCCCATTCAATTCGAAACAAATCAGTTCAAAATTCACGTGAGATTCAAGTTTTGTCATCCTTATTTCAAAAGTTGATAAGCAATTTTTTGGGTTTAATTCTATTCTCAAACCCTCTACTTCTTTTACTTTTAAAATTTAACCTCCACTTTAAATCCCATAAATTTAGTACTCCACTTGTTTGATTAAAGAAAAATCTATATTTAATTGACAACACTTTTGATGCACCAGGCTTCTAATATTCAAAAGTTTAATTTAAAAATAAAAATTCAATTAATAAAGCGTAATCAAATTTAAAAGAAATCAATTAGCAGTATTATTAATACGACTTTAATTTTTTAAATCGGAAAAGTAGACAACCTAAATTTCTGAAATAAGAAGCAGATGGATAAATTTCAAAAGTTCAAAAAATATAAGGATTGGGGCAAAATTAGACCACTTAAAAGCAGGAATTTTTGTTGAGAGCTGCTGATAATTAGAAAGCATATATATATACATGTATATGCATGACTGATAGATAAAACTTGAGGCTTTAGTTGCAAGCAACTCCATAGACATGTGGAGTTATTAATGAGAAGGGAGCATTGTACAAAGAAGCCATGCTTAGTTCCAAACTTGAAAACCCTGATGAAGATATATATTTCCCGGTTTCTCTGGTAAGGTGACATCCATCCGCAACTGCCTGTTGCAATGGATCAACTAGTGTCTGCCACAACCTCAGACTTGTTCCATCTGCAATTACAACACTAATATTACAATGCATGGATGTTATTTTGGATTCTAATTGCATATACTGATGTCACTTCTTGTAGAAATCAACGAGTTAAACTTCGGGTTCGGATTAATACCTTCGGCAGCAACATGTTCGATAAACAGGAAAAGTCCTCCTGGTTTCAACACCCTTTTCACCTCTGAACAAAGTGATCAAAAGTTAAAAATTCATTGCAACATTCTAATTATTGTAGGTCAAATCAGAAGTTACCATTGAACTTCATTGGAGCATGATAAACTACCTGTAAGTGCCATGTTAACATCTTGGACAGAACATAATACAAGTGTACCAACAACTGCATCGACAGATGAATCATCTATTGGAATAGCCTCTGCAACCTGGATAAATGCAGCAGTCCCCAATTCAGAAAAAAATAAAGTTGAAAATGTACTTGTCATGGATAAGAAACCTATTAAACTCTGCCATTTATTATTTAGAGCTGCTACTAGGACTAAAAAAACTTACAGCTTCTATGAAATGAAAATTCTTCGACGGTAAACCGACTGCGGTGGCCGCTGCTCGAGCATACTTCTCCATCTTCTTGTTAGGATCCAAGCCAAAAACTTGGACCTCATTATCACCAGCATAGTACTCAAGGTTGGGACCTGTCCCAATCCCAATCTCCAGTACCCTTTTGGCCTTTCCCTTTAGTTTCTCAAAAAGTTGTGACTTGTAACCTGCAATCTTGAGATTTAACAAAAGAATAGGTAATTCAACCGTACATATGTATGTATATGAAAAAAAGGCATAAAATAGTTACTAACTTTGGCCTCATAAGGTTTCATGCTTGTGTCCATAACCGAGGCATAAAACTCTTCATACCAATCGGGCCTTGGAGGGTGAATCCTGTTGAGCAAATCCTGCACATCAAAATATTCTCTGTTAAAAGTTTTAAAAGACAATAAATAATCTACCAGTTATGAAGGTACCAAGTAATGATCAGAGTCTGAAGTGGAGGCATTGGATTTGGAAGGGGAACTTGGAAGAAAAGCTGCAGTGGCAGCTTCAATGAAATGTCTTCTTCCACAACAGGAACAGAAACTGGGGGCAAGGGATAACTGTTTGCTGGGAATAGCTGCAGCTGAGCGGCTCTTTTGGTTAGTTTTTAAGGAGGCGAGAGGTTGAAGCTGGAAACTAGGAGAATAACGGAGGCGAACCAGTTTCAACATCTTGAGTGTCAGTTGGATCTTTGTTTTATGAAGTTATAGGCTTATAGCTCTCCCCAACCTCATGACTCTTGAGATATTTTCCATTTTTTAGTTATTTTTTCTTCTTAAATTTAATTATCTTTACATCTTATTATTTTATTATCCTTTTAGTTCTTTAAGTCCTTATATATACCATAGATTATTGTAAACCCACGTGTAAATGAAAAAAATTTATATAACAAATATATTTATTTAAAGTTTGTAAGAATCAAATGATGTTTTGTTGAAATTATAATTTTAAATGTTTGAAATTTATTGTATTTTAAATTTTATTTTGTGTAAATTTAAATTGATTTATGATAAAATATTTAAAAAAAACTAAAAACACTCTCATACAATTAAAGTTTATCAGGAGTTTTATATTTCCATGTAAAGTTCATTTTACTTATTCTATTAAAATTACTTTTTATATATTAAAATTTATTCAAACTATGACACTGTTACAATTTGTCATTAAATTATTAATAATTTAAATAAAATATACCATACTTAATTAACTTATTCATGACTCGGTTCTACTTATAAAAATCCAATCATCTCCAAAATTCATATATTTTTAATTAAAAATTATCTTTTAATTTATATTTTCAAAAATAAAAGGTAAGAATTTTAATTTTATTTATGAAATTTAAAACTTCAATATCAACTTATTTAATAATTAATTTGAAAAGCAGTTTTAACTTCAAAATATTTGTTTAAGGATGTTTAGTACTAGAAAAATGATTTTGGTTTTAAAATTGCTTTTTAAAAGGGTTAATCTACACTGAACTTGAATTTGACAATTCATACCTGTTTGGTATCTAAATTTTCTTTTGTCAATTCATACCAATTTGATATTTTTTAGGTACTTGATTAACGTTGTTAAAATACGCTAATATGATTCGACATGGCACTTACGACCAATAACATAATAATACATGATAGTCACACATTTTGGCATGTGGTAAAAAATATTTTTTTTACAAATTTTAAATTTTTTATTTTTTTGTCACGTGTCAAAATATGAGAATGCCACGTGTCATCATGCTATTAATCGTTAGTATCATGTTAACGTATTTAACGATGTTAGTAAAGTATCTAAAAAAGTATTTAGTTGACTGGCGGTTTCCAAATTTAGGAATCAATTAGGTCTAAAAAATTTTTAAATACTAAATAAGTGCTAGTAATCAAGTTTAGATAGCTCTCTATTATTCCTTTTAAAAATTCTTTCTGGTTCACTTGGACAAACTTTTTCTATATATAAATCACTAAGACTGTTTTTAAGTTGCAATGACAAAGTTATGGATTTAGTCTACATATTTTATTTTGGTCATTTTAGTCTTTATATTTTTGAATTAGTCAATTTAGTCTATGTACGTTTCAGATTTTAAAATTTTAATCTGGCTCTAGTAATAGTAGTTCAACCCGCTTGGTTAAATTCAATTAATAGTCTTATATTATGCATATAATTAAAAATTTAATCTATATTCTACAATTGGATCATTTTAAGTCTCTCTCTTTATATATAAATATATTAATTTTAATTTTCAGGCTTGACGTAAATGATAATTTGTTAAACTATTAATTATATTTTTAATGAGTAATATATAAAATAATAAATTTATATGATATTACATATATGAAAATATGCCCGTCGTTTCGGATTTTAGAAATAATGAAGGTAATGAATTGAATAATTATTGTTTGCTAAGGAATTTTAAAATTTTAAAAATATAATAACTACAAAGAATCAAAATTTTAAAATTTCGTTAACTCACAAACTCATTGTTATAGAGGTCGTGGATTACAACTGTTAAAAAGCAGATTATTCATTTAAAGTTGGCAAAAATTCTTTTAAGAATTTAGATAAAAATATTAGAGTTTAAAATTTTATTAGATAAAATAATTACATCATTTAAAATGTGGATCGAACTTGAATCCCAACATTTAATGTTCTAGTTTAATTTGTTTTTTAAGATCATAATATATTATATTATTTATATACATCATATAATTTATAACACATAAAATTAATTGATTAAAATTTTATTAGTCCCTATATTTGTATAGAATTTAAGATTTGATATTTATACTTTAAAAGTTAAAAATTCAATCATCATACTATTTCAATTTAAAATTTTTAGTCGAATCATAAGTCTTTGGTAGTTTTTGACAAATTTTATCAATTTAACATATTTATTTTTTTGTCAATTATATGCCACGTCAAATGAAGATAGTCAAGTCAAATTTTTAAATTGACAAATTTTGACAGAAAATACTAATGATTTAAGTGAACTAAGATTTTTAAATAAAAGTAAGACTTATTTAACTTTTTAAGTACATGGACTAGAATCCCAAATTTTGTCAAAGTACAAATATTAACAACATATTTTAACCAAATTAAATCTATAGCAATATATAAAAATATAATGTAAACATATTAAAATAATTTTATATATAATTTCCATAAGTGAAAAAATATAAAAGTATTAAATATTAAAATAAAATAATATAAATATTTTTAAAAAATTTAAAAATAAGATGGGTTGGCCTAAAATGGACTTAGGTTAGTCATTTATAAATATGGGTTGGACAAAATTTTAGATTTGAGTCAGACCGAGCTTGAGCAATCATAGAGTGTACTAATATCATGTTTAAGTTTGACCCGAACTCGACTCTACCCAATTCATGAACACCTCTAATTATAAGGGGACTGCTAAACATGGTTTGTTGAACAGAGCCAGATTAGTCAGTCGAACAAGTTGGACCGGGATCAATCGAGGTACCAATCTAAAGAAAGGCTTTAGAGCACTTGAGTCGTGAACTGGGCTAAAAAAATCAGTTGAATCAGTAATTAAATCAATTTTTAATATTTTTATTTCTATAATATTTTTAATTATTTATTTAATCGAACCGTCTAGACTAATTTAATCAACTAACCAGTAACCTAATTAATTCGACCATCAATTTGATTTTGGATACTAAGAAATATCATTATAACTATTTTTGTATATGTGTTTTCCTTTAATAAATCCCATTAATTGTGGATCACATGCTCTAGATGTAGGTAATTAATATCCTTTTATGTGGGTAATTCTTGTGTATATAAACACTCGCAAATGAAATGGCAGAAAATCCCCACCTAATTCTTTATTTATTCCTTCTCACTTTCTTCATTTCTTAACATCTCTTTGATAAAAACTAGTAAGGTAGTTTTTGGAAAACTATTTAGTAATTAAATTTGAGTGTAATAACTTATAAATACCAAATGATCATAAGTTTAGATAACTATTATAATTGATAGGTCCTACAAAATTGGATGTAATTGGAGTACACCAATTACACTTTCTCATTCTTAGGGGAGGGTGAGAATTGAAATAATTACTCAAATAATTACACCCAAATTTAATTACCTTATAGCTTTCCAAACACTTATACATGATGTCACACCCCAAGTCTGGTGGATCTGAGATTGAGACGTGTAGCAGTAAAATTTTCTATTTGGCAAATTATAATCCACCCATATGTTTTCCTTTGGCGAATAAGAGTAAGCGTATAGTAATTTTCGTGTAAGTAAATGAAATTTTAATTTGGGTTATTTCAAAGAAAAAGATTTTGTTAAGAAAAAAGGTAATTATTGCATGAGTTACTGCCAAATATTTATAATACGCCTAGCTTGTCTGAGTACTGTACTTGTTAAGTTTGTACAGTGATCTGGTAGGAAGTCAAATAGGAATGGTTAGTCAAATAGGAAGTCAAGTAATATTTATTCAGGATCCTCATTTATGTTTTTCTCGGAATCTATAGGCCACTAAAAAGGACAAATTATGAATTCAAGTGACACTTGTTAAATTCCTCTAAAGTGCAAGCTGGTTTATATATATGTGTGTGTGTAGAAGGTTCGTGGGGAAGTTTTCTTCTTCTTTCAATATTGGTCTCTGATTCTTTTTATTTCGTTCAAAAGTCATCTTTCCTCATTAGACTAGAAGCTAAAAATTTTGGGAATAATCAGAGGATGTTCTATCTTCTGGTAAGTCTAACAATTTTGCATGTTAAGAGTAAGGGTACTATGATATATATATATATATATATGCAACAAGTTATGATTAAGAGGTCTTGCATGGGGGTTATCTGTAGATGAGATGTTAGTAATCTGTCTGTAAATGAGTTTTAATAGTGAATCCATGTTCTTTTAAGTAGTTTATGCTACGAGTTCGTGAAAGACGTTCAAAATTGAGGATTTTGACCTTCAGCAAGGTAAGTCTCTAATATCATCATACAAGTCCATTTTTATAGATTGTTTGTAATTGATGTTCCTAAAAACAACGTGTGAATATTTGAATATTTTTTTAAAATAGTTATGAAATCTTAGTTTAGTTTACAGGTGAGTCTAATAAGTAATGAGTTGTATGTATGGGTGTACATGATTCTGTGAAGCAACTCTGTATGTGTACCTTGTGTATTTGAGAAGTATACTATGATATGTGATCGTGTCAATGTGTGTAAAGCGTGTACTAAGTATGATTTGGTTAAGAAAATGAGTTTAGCATATCTGAGTGGGTACTTATGTTAGATTTGAGGTGTGAGTAATAAGGTTGGGGAAATAGGGTGTAGCTCAGTGTTGGAAAGTCATGTGATGTGAGTTTTGACACCACAGTGGTAATCGATGAAGTCTATCGGGACAGTAAACATGAATTATGTTTTGTAAATTCTAAAGAAAGTACATGGCCATGACATATTTCTGAAAAAGGGGCAAATGAGCTGCAATTATTGATTGAGATTTCCTACATGTACCAGGGCGATGATGGGAAAATCTTACGCGATGTGAGTTTAGGCAAATTCATATCACAAACACGACAATTTAGGGGGTGCTTGGGTGGTATTCTATTTAGCCTTTGTAGTGTATTATGGTTTGGCCTTCGTGGCATTTTGTTAGCCTTTGAGGTACTCTATTAGCCTTTGTGGCATATTCCATATGATGCCTTTGTGGCATATCTCTGTCTGGTCCTTGTGGTGTATTCTGACAAATCTATGATAATGATATGATTTGTTTGAAATTATTTGGCGTGGAAAGTTTTGTGGTGAAATTGAATAAGTTTTAAAGGAAGTTTCTTGAAAAGAAGTATAAATCAGTATGTTTAATGAGGGTATCTGCTGTGGTTATCTACCAAGTTTATTATAAGGGCATATTCGATGTAAGGGTTTGTCAGTTTGAGCTATCCGTGTTATTAAGGTGGAAATATGAGTTATCTAGTATTTATTATTTGTGAATAGTATGATGGCTTGTTTTGAGACTTGAAGGAATTTGAGTTGTTCGCTAATTTGAAGGTCTTGTGCTCTGTAACAAAGACGTGTGAATTTTTTTTGAATGATTTGAAGTGGTTCTCATCAGTGTGAGTATGTATTTGGTTGAGATAGAATATAGTTCAATTAAGGTTTGATTTAGCAAGACCAGTAAGTGGTATCCACTAAGGATAATGTCTACGGTTAACTATTTAAAATTGTCTGAAGAGAAAAGGAAAAGGTTGTATCGTCTGTTAAGATCTAGAGATAGCCAAGCAGTTAGACGAATGATGATACGTTAAGAATTATGAGTGGTGTATAAGTATGTGATCATTTAATTGACAATGTGAATGTATTTTCCAAAGATAGATATGAGGAAATCCAAATATTCAAGATGAAGAGTTCAGCATGATAAGTTAAAAAGGTATGTTGTGTCCAATCTCACTAAGTTCCTTTGAACTCACTAAATGTTATGTTTATATTTCAGGTGTTGTTGTTTAAGTGTGTCCGCTAAGAGGGATAAGTCAGGAGTACGTCAGAGAAGTAGCGAACAGGGAAAATTTTGCATACAGTGCGCTTGTTTGGACAAGTGGTGTATCGTAGTATTACACCATATGAGTTTGTTTTAATAAACTTATGTATTGCAATAAATTTTTATAGATATAATGTTTGATGTTTGAATATATTTTCTTGTTTAATAATGAATAATGGTAAGCGTTAAGGAAAAATTTTCTTGAGTCAAAATATAAGAATCTTGTTTAATAATTTTGTTAAGTGAATTATGTAAAAATACGAAGATCTAGACATGGAGAATCGGGTCAGGTTGAGGGCATTACACATGATTTAACTTTAGAAAACTATTTTTATACAAGTTATAACAATTATGTTATAAGCATAAACATGTATGAATGTTTGAGATAGTTCTGACTAAAAACTTTTTAAAATTATATTATAAATCTTAAAAATTATATAATAAAAATAATTTATGTGCATTTTATAATGTTAAAATAGAAATTTTATATTATTTAAATCCTAAAATTCAAAATTTAAGGCCAAAAATATATTATAAAAATAATTTACATGTTATAATATACTTATTTATAAAAAACCGTATGATCAAAAGGTATGGACATAACTTATTTACGTGTTCATGTTATATATTATAAAAATAATAATATACTTTTTTGACAAAAACTAATAATATAATTATTTATAAAAAGTTATATTTTCCCATAACTTATAAAAAATAACTTTATAAAGTTATGACAAAAAATATATTATTCATAAGTATTGTAAAAATTATCGATATTTTATAAAACCTTTTTTATAAAGACTATATATTATAAATTTTATATTATTTTAACTCAATTTACGTATTATAAAAAAGTTATAACTTAGCATTAGTCTTTCTCCAAATTAAGTTTATATAAGTTCTTATAATAAAAACTACAAACTATTTGCACCATGAACCTAAATATTATGTGATAAATGCTAATTATGGAAATACAAAAGGTTCTCTCGCACCATATCATGGGGTGCGATACCATTTAAGAGAATGAAGCCTGACAAAAGCACCAGAGAAGGCTCGCAAACTCTTTAATTTGATACCTTCAAAGGTTTGTAATGTCATTAGGAGGACATTTGTTGTTTTAAAAAAGAATTTTCATATTAACATCACTTTAGTATAGTATAAAAAAAAAACAAAGTTAGATAGTACTAACATGTTGCATACTTCATAACTTCATTCATAGGTGGAATTAGGATAATTCATACTTTGAAATGTAGATGGAAGAATGAGTTCTTGATAATATTAATTATACATATTGAATTCGGATGATAAAGAACTCGTTAGAGACCAACAAATGATGATAAGGAGTATATGTTAAATGTTAAAGAGGAATAGCCAAACAAATATGAAACATTAGAGCAATTAGATAAAATTGTATATGATTTTTATTTTTCTTGTTATTTTTATTAGTATTAGTATTAGAGACTACTTTATTAAACGAACATATTACGTATGATGATTTGGTTTTAATTTTTGTTACTCGTTTAGAATTTTTTTATTGTCTTGATAGTTTTTTATAGTAATTAATATTTTTTAAAAGATAAACTATGTAACTATGTAATTATAATTTGTACTATCAAGCATGACATGAGAAATTAAGATGTAATTACACTCTATCATCAAACACATCTAGAGAATTATAATTCTTTATAATTACAAAAAGTGTACTTGCTACCCTAGTAATTACAGATTAGATGATATTCTTAGCACAACATTCACCATAAAAGCTCATACAAAGTATAAAAGAGATGAAAGGAAATATTATCGGCCAAAAATTTGTATACATAAATTTTGAGTATAAATAAGATCTAAAAGTTGAAATAAATAAATATTTTTATAAAATTAGGTTAGAATCTCTAAATAAATCTTTTTTTATTTTTCTCTTCAATGTAACTACAATCCAATGGTCGTATAAATTTGATCATGGATTGAAGTGCTTTGTTTCAAGTATCGTGAATGCCTTTGAAAATGAGATTTGACCACCTTTTATAAATGTTTTACCATCTCCTTGAGTCCTGTGGCGCCCCAAATCTAACCGAGACAGTCCAATCTGAATCCGGAACGTCACATTAGTCACTTATGTGACCATACCGCAAACCACCATTTACACCATAGCATAATTAAGCATAGTTATCAATTAACAGTTATGAATAACATACAAACCCAAGTCTTATGCTTATCTAGCAAAAATCATCAAAATAACAATCAGGGGTAAAATCATCATTTAACACACAACATGCGAATCATTCGTAATTCAACAAATTAATCATACATTTAGCTTTTTTAGAGTATCATATGAAACCATATTTGAAAGAATCAACCAATAGGTAAAACTCATTTTATTTTTAAAATAAAGGTTTAAGGACTAAATTGTAAATTTAGCAAAATAACTAGAAAATCTTTTTGCAAAATTAAAAGTAGGATCATGAAATTAGGCATATAAAACTTATTGATGATAATTTTGAAGGCATTTCATAGCAATTAAGAACTCTAATAGTAATACATAAAAATCAAGACTTAATTGCAAAGATAACATAACATGACAAAAACATATCGTGAGTCACGTCGTGACAACGCGAATGACACATTGCGACATGCTCTGGTAAAGACATCATGTCTCGAAAACATGAAAATAAATGTCTCAACGTCGACCCCTCATCACGATGTCATACCAACATCATCGCGACGTTGTTTGCAAATTCTGCAAAAACAACCTAGCAACTTGTACTTACCATTTCGACTCAGACAAACATACCATATCATGTTTTTATGCCAGTTTCTCACTTCAAACACATCATATAGCATACAAAGATCATTCAAAACATGCTCAATTATTCTATAATATACCATATCCAAATTACACACTCTAAGTAATTAGCTATGATAACATGCATTCCTAAATTCATATCTCAATTACACATGTCAAATTTGCATTTCATGCATTTTTAAGAGCAATATAGGTTCATTTCATACCAAATGGTCATTTTAAACTTCTCCAAACATTTAGCAAACCATTTAAGCATCTACAACAATATCTCACCAAGAGACATGAACACTATTCATCATACATCTCAACCAAAACCATACATTGTTCAACCATCAATCACAAACTTCAATCACACATGTAGGGGTGTTCATTCGGTTAACCGACCGATTAACCGACCCGAAATAACATTAACCGAATTAACCGACCTTTCAAAATCTTTAACCGTTAACCGAACCGAAATTTTTTTCAAAAAAATTAACCGAATCGAAATTTTTGGTTAATTGATTGATTAACCGAATTAACCGAAAATTATATGTTTTTTATTTTTGGTTAAAATTAACCAATTAACCGAATTACCCGAATTACCCGAATTAACCGAATTACCCGAATTGACCAAATTAAAAAAATTGAATCACTACATAATGAAATTATTTTTAGACTTTTAGAATTTAGTTTTAGTCTTAGTTTTAAATTTTTTTATTTATTAAATTATTTGTAATTTAATTTTATGATTGGGTTGGGTTGGGTAATTAGGTTGGGTTGAATACTTGGGTTTAGATTGGGTTTAGGTGAATAGTGGGCCTATTTATATATTATAATTTTATTTATTAATTTTTTGTTAATCAGAAAAAATTGATTAACAAACAGGTTTGAACGAATTAATGTTAACCAAAAATCAAAAAATAATTAACCGACCCCCGACCGAAAAAATTCGGTTAACCGACCGATTAACCGAATTCGGTCAATTAACCAAATTTTTTCGGTTTTACCCGAATTTTGCACACCCCTACACACTTGAAACCAAACATAAAAGTCTTTTAAACAGTCCATAAAATTCCATTTACAACCAAAAACAAAGTCAAGCCTAATCACCTCAAATATGGTCTCACATTACCTTTCTTTTGTAGTTGAAAACACATCACATACTCAAAATAGTTTGCCTTGCTTTGGATCACTTGGTTCACACACTCCTCCTCCTCGTTAAAGATATTCTTTGCAAAATATATTAATACGAGTGTGAGCTTATTCAAGCTCAATGAGTGCTCATGAAAGCCACAAAATAAACACATAATCCATGGTTAAGAGAAAGCATACTTTATCAATCATTCATGGCATTGCATTAAACATAACTTATAGCATTTCACGTTGATATATTGGCAATTTGTGACTATGAAACATGTATGGAAACATAATGCATTAGATAATCGAATCTCCAAACACTCCACATGAGTCTAAGAGTATATCAGATTCCCATATAAGTGTAGCATAAAGCTAACACTCTTCAAACACACCAAACAGTCCCGATTAAAAAAGCCAAGCTCATCATTTTCTTATCTCTCCAAACTAGTCCCAGGGCCTCAACACTCAAACATAAACAAATGGCGGTGAGTAGTCATAATCCTATGGCATGCTAATGATATCCAATGGTTCCAAGAGATCACAATTCCAACATATCCACTTATACACACATTTACTTATTATTTTATGCACACTTTCACTTGTCAATAACACTTATTCACATAATTTTCACAAACACTTTTAATGCACTCTCAAGTGTTATCACAATTGTTCAAAGAGCCATATTCACTTTAAATCACTTAGGTGTGTGTAAAACCAACAAGTAACTTATCATTCACTTTCATATACACATAGCACATGCTTAAATATCTCACATGTATCATATATCACAATATACAAACATCACATGTAATATAACATAGATCGAGTAAGAATCTTATACTCAGAACATAGAATAGGTGTTTAGGCTAACCTAAGCAGTGAGTTGTGCTTAGAAGCAGCGATTCTAAATACTCACCTATTCATTTTCACTCGTATACCGAAAGCTCAAATTAGCTTTTCTTTGCCCTTCGCTTTGCTCTTAGAGGCTTCTGATGGATCCGACAGTTTGCTTACTTATTAAACACAACATAAACTCATCACTAACAACCTTAATTACATTCAAACAACAACAAAATCATAGATCTATGCTTTTCCTTTCTTCATACTGAAAACTTAACTAGTTAATCGAGATAAGTGATTTTATTACTCAATTTTTATTTCTAATCCCTAAACATGTTTTTAAACATCCTAAACATCATATTATTATAGATCTAAGCCATCAAAAGCACCTAATTCTTCATATCTAACCTTTTCAGGAAATTGAGCTTACACGAACAATCAAATAGGAAAACTCTCAATTTCTTAAAATTCTTTAATGATCTATCAAATTGAGATGAAAAAAACCTTCTAATCAGTTCAAAACAAGTTGAAAATAAATTTAAAGTGGTCATTTAACTTAATATTTTGAGTTTCACCATTTTCAAGCCAAATTTCCATTTAAAAGCTTTAGATCTATGTACTTCTCAATATAATTGATTAAAATTTTAATTGTAAAACAACAAACTTAGATTTATCATAGAAATCAGAATGTTACCTCAATTGAAGAAAAACAACGAGTTGATACTCTAATTTGATGAAAAATGTTTGAGAATAGGTGAAGAAATTGATGAAGAAAAGAGGAATTTTATTTAAAATTGAAAGGAATTTTGGTGTTTGGAAAGCAAGAAAATGAGTAGGGATTAGTTAATTTGGGAGAAGAAAAAAAGCTCTGATTTAATTTTAGGGAATTTTTCAAATGGAAATCTCATGGGGGAAAAGAGATGTGGGTGGTATTTAAATAGGTAAGGGAGAAAAACATAATTTTTAATTTTGGGGATTTTACTTTTAAGACACTTTTTGTTTTTACCGTTTTTCAAATCAGTCCTTTCATTTAAATTAAGACGTATTTTCTTAATTATTTTCAAATCCAATTTTGTTTTTGAAATCCATTTTAAGAAAATTATTTCTCGAATGCTTAATTTTAATTTTTCGACTCTAAATTTTATACCCGGTTATTATTTTAATATTTTATTTATTAATCATTATGAAACTAACTTTAGGATCCGAATCGGATTCTTGGTTTCCTAATCCGATGCTACTAGACCGATTCTTGGTATGTAACAAGTCCCCCACACATGTCCCTAGTTGTCACACCCTGAAAATCTGGTTAGAAAAATTAGGTAACTTAATTGTGGGCTCGAGTAAGATATCGGATTTAGTGTCGTAGAAATTAAAAGTTAATGAAATAAAATAAAAATAAGATAAGCAATTAATTAGGTAATAATAATAGTAATAATTTAAAAATAAATAATAATTGAGTTAATAAAAATATATTAGTAAGGATTAAATTGGAACAATTATTAAATTCGGGGTCTAGTGTGTAAATTAAGAGATTTAATAGAAATGGGAGCTATTAGAACAAGGGAGGAAATAGGAGGGGGCTTGGGGTAAATATCCCAAATTTTAAAATTTGGTTGGCTATATAAAACCACCCACTATCCCTTCCCTCCACACTTTCAACCATTTCAAAAGTAAGTTAGATTTGAAAAATTAAGAGTTTTCTCTCAAATTCCCTTCATCCTTTTGATTTTCCTAGGTTCCAAACATATTTTTCCTTCTTAATTTTAAAAGAAATCCACTTTTTATTCTCCAATTTTCTATTAGCACTTAGCTCGTTTTTGCTCAAAATTACTTCCATTTTGTGGATATATTCAAATTAAAGGTAAACATTTTGATTTCTTATGGCTTAAACATTTAATATGTGATTTTAATTCGTGTTTTCATGGATCTAAGCAAGAAATCATAGGATCTATGGTTTCAAAGCTTGATTTTGCATAAAATGGTTAATCTCGTATTAGAAGGCTAAGTGATGATTTTAAAATGTTTTTCAACTCAGTTTGACATAAATAAGAGGTTTATAAACTAGATTCAATAAGTCTTTAAAGAATTTTTCATGAATCAAATTGTTTTTCTTTCATAAGATTGAAAATGTATGTGATTTTTTCAGAAAATTTTGATTTGTGAAATTGAGTAAAATTAAAGGCTTAGATCCGTAATTAGGTACTAGATCAGATGTTAAGAAGTGAAAATCGAGCATTTAATTGAGTTTTATTGAAGTAAATAGGAGGTTCAAGTCATGCCAGGTGAGCTCGCCAGATTAGGAAAGAGTGGTGAGCTGTTGATAGTTGTTAGATGGTTATATTAATTGTGAATGATAGTAATATTTATATTCTCATGTTATGCAAAGCCACTCAACATGAAGGTGCATCTACAAGCAAGGACAAGGACAAAAAGGTGGTAGGGCTTGACGGGAACTGTGAACCACAAATGAGTATTTTTGGCATATCACACTTAAATACGAGTTCACGTGCTAAGGGAGACCAGGTAGGCATTCTAACCCCTTAATTACATGTGTGAGCCTTGTTATATTTTTTTATGTGAGCCTTATTTGTGACTTACGAGACTATTTAAATTGTATGCGAACCTTATTATCTTAGTGTATGCGAGTTTATGTTCAGTGCGAGCCTATATATGCAAGCTTATGTACGCGAACCCTCATGTGCCACCATATATATATGAGTGTATATGCAAGCCTATAGTTATGAGCCACATGTACAAGCCTTAAGTTAGGTGCGAACCCATATCTTGTATGTGAACCAAGTTATATTACATGCGATACTTAATATCGTGTGAGCCTATATATATGTGAAAACCCATATGTTAATGCGATGCTATGTGTAATGTGAGCCTTGCAGTATTGCGAGCTCTGCCAAAGTGAACATTTCTATTGCGAGTTGTACCATGTGAGCTTTGCTACTAAGTGCGAGCCCTACATTATGTTTATTGTGAATATGTGAAAAATGATATGTTGGCATCATGAACATTTGAAACCATTGGATATTATTGGCAGGCCATAGGATTGTGAGTACATGTTAAGGCTTTGCGGCCCAGAGATAGCATTGGAGAGATAAGAGAATGTCGAGCATAACTTCATTCATCATAGGTAGTATGGTGTGTTTTGGAAGTGTAAGCATTCGTGCTACACTTATCGAAGGTTGCGTACGACTCTTTGAGTAATTTGGAGTGTTTTGGAGATCTGCTTATCCAATCCATATATAATATGATTATATTTCACATTCACAATTTGCCAATATATCACTATATTGTGTGTAAATATAACATATTATGCAAATTGTTTCAGCATGATTATTTTCTTGCATGAATGGTGTGTTTATTTGTGCTATAAGTTTGAGCACTCACTAAGCTGAATAAGCTTACACTCCTTTCGTATACCTTGCAGATAAGTAACTAGCGAGACATGTGGTGAATTGTGGCAACTTAGTGATCCATCAGAAGGCAAATCCTTCCTAGTATGTGACATATTTTCAAAACCTAGAGTGGAAGGCAATGTGGGATTGTCCTATAGGATTAGAATTAGACTTAGACATTTAAATAAAATTTTATGGGTTCTAAATAGACATTATAGACTGTTTAATTTTGGATTTTGGACTTTATAATTGTTTTTTTGAATGATGCTTGATTAGATGAAGCTATATGATGAATGCTTAATTGATTTGTTAAATTATTGCACTAATATACTTATGTAGCCAAGGTGATCACTGAGTATTAAGGTACGCCTTTAAAATATGGTTTAATTGAGAAAAAGAGTTAGCTTAGAATTCATGTAACAAATATAATAACAAGAGAATAGAACCTACAAACCAATTAGGAGTAGTGCAAGAGTGGGGGTCTCGCTAGTGTTAAAGGAGTCACAATAGGGTTAGGACTTCACCACATGTAGAGTTTGCCAAGTGAGGGGTTCGCCAACTTAAAGGAGGTTCGCCAAAACTTAGTTTCCATTAGTAAGTTAGTTCTCTGAAATAAGTAGGTCCACCAAAAACCATGTGAGTTCACCACTTAGGAGCTTGCTAGTAGGGATCGCCACGTTGGGATAGGTTCGCCAACCAATAAGGAGTTTGCTAACTATTAGGTTTGCCAGTGTGATGGGTATGCCGGGTTAGTAAGTTCGCCAAAATAAGGGTGTCTACTAGTGTGGGTCTATTCGCTAGAGAGTTTAGGTTCGCCAAACATTAGGGTGTTCGCCATAGGCAATGGGTACTGGTTCACTAGATTTGGGGGTTCACCAGTCTAAGGGGTCATAAAAAATTTGTGAGCTAAGTCATCAGTTAGGATGCAAACCAAGGGGGTTCACGGGGCCAGTCATGACCTGTATTCGGCAGGTTGTTGCGAGCTGATAGGTTTTTAGTAGGTGGCTTAAACTTGAAATTATTGTGCTATGTTTTTATGATGTGTTTAGAAAAGAATGTAACTAGGTTTGTTTTTAATATGATTTATGTTGCAAGTGTGTAATGCATGGTCGGTTAGTGTGTGTCGAGATGTTTTAACAGAGATTCACTTCGATGGATAATGTGACGTTCAAAATTCGGGTTAGACCGTCCCGGATAGGTTTAGGGCACCAAACCAGTAGGCGAATCTCATACCATAGGCGTGTCCTCATTGGATGAACCTCACACCAATCAGACCTTAGACATCAGTTAGCATCATGGAGAACTTTTGCTAAGCCATGTTTGGTAGGAGCACGTGGCACCTTGGTCACATTGATTACTTAGTTTTCATAAGATGTTGCGTCTCTGACCTAGAAGGTCACATCACCGCCACTGTAAAGAGACACGATGTGAATCTATCGCCATTGAACTCAAGACGCATGGAATCCATTGTCTCTCATATATAATCCCACTTATATCACCAGAGAGATAATTGAACACACATTTTTACACTTAAAACCTTCTTTTACGATTACTTGCACTCTTACTTTCTAAATTTCCTACACCATCACGGTATACAATAGCTCTCCGACCCAAAATAGGATGACTCATCATCATCACCACGAACTACTCATTTTTGATTTCATTTGTAAAAAGATTTGTGTGGTGAGTGTGGACAGCAATGGCCAATCCAAATTACAGTGTTCCACCAACCAATGAACATAACCCCTATGACGACCAACAAAACCCCAGAGAGGCGTTGTATACACAAATCTCGAGTCGAAAGTTGACTTGAAAATTTGGAGTCAAATTTTATTTGTAACTTTGAAAAAAAAGTTACAATCATTGGAAATTTCTTGAATACAAAGCAAACTACCTTGATGTTTCTCTTTAGTTTGAGCTTCGATCCAAGGGTCGTCTAAATTGGTCTTGGAAAGATGCAAATTACTTTAAGGGTCATGCTGACTGGCTCTTGAAACAAGTTTAATCCTCCTTTCTACAGTTGATTTGGATCGAAAGGTGGCTTTCTTCATAAACAACTTTTAGCTTCTTCTCCATGGTTGAACTAGATCGGAAGGCGACTTTCGTTTAAAACTGTGATGCATTTGTAAACCAGCTAAAAATTAAAAAAGGGCAAGTGAACCTATCAATTAATAGTATAGATACGATGAGTAAAGATATAATTTCCACAAGGACTAAAAGTACTAGTAATTACTATCTTTCTATTATTTAATCGAAAATTTGGAGAGATTGATTAAAACTAAAATTAACTCAATTAATTAACTAAAGAACACGATAAATAATGGATTAGGAAAACAAATGATTAACAACCAAAAAGTGAAACAATACCCAAGAAAGAATCCACTTAGATTTCATCTGTCATTATCAATCTGAATTAAACAATTTCTTCACTTAGTATTTTGATGTGTAGAAATCCCTATATTATGGTAATATCTCTTTCGAGAGTAAGAGAAGCTGACTCTAGGTTGATTAATTTGAATTTCTTTCTAATTAAAACCCTTATTATCACATGAACTCATTCTATGGATCCCCGTATTAGATTTGACTCTAATCCGGTAGGTTTAGGTCGCCCTATTTCTAGAATTGCATGCAACTCCACTCAATTATGCTAGATCTACTCTTAAACAGGGACTTTTCCTCCTTTGATTTAAGGACATCAAACATGGATTAATAGTCTAGAAATATTAAATCAAGAATTAAGCACACATAATTGATAACAAGATTTAAGTATTTATTGCGTAAAATAGAAATCAAAAGACAAAATTCATCATAGGGTTCATCTCCCCAAAATATTTAGAAAATTAGTTCATAATCACAAATAAAAACATCTCAAAGACAGTATAACCACTGGAAATAAAGAAATTCATAATAAAATTCAAAGAAATAAAAAGGAGATATTCAATCTTTATGGAAATATGCTTCAAAGTCAGCTTGAATGGTGTTTTCTGAGTCGTTTTCTTATGTATTCTCTGACAGTTCCCTCCCTTCTTCTTATATTTGGTATATATAGGTCTTAGAATGCCCGAAAAATCTAAAACTTATGTTTTTCCACATTTTCGGAGTGTAGTTTGCGGTTTCCACACGGTCTGGCACATGGTCATATGATAGACTGTGTGGCTCACACGGCCGTGTACCCAGCCTGTATGGGAGGGTGCAGCCCGTGTAGCCCTTGTACCTTACTCTAATATTTCGATTTTTGCTCCTTTTGCTCCCGAATTCTCTCCTAATTATAAAACCATGAATTTAAAGGATTAGGAGCATAAATTCACCATTTTACATCAAAATAATCATCCAAAAACATATGAAGAATGAGATTATAACATGTTACTTTTAGCACTTATCGATTATCCCCACACTTAAGCGTTTGCTTGTCCTCAAGCAAAATCCTCAACCCACATTCAAGTTAAATTTTCTCAATTTTTCATTTTTATCAATATTGTTTCAAGATAATTCGCAAACAATCATGCATTGTAAATTCAACCGAATGGATACTAAAGATTCAAGCAGTCCAAGCTAAAATTTTTTAAGCACTAAACGTAGGTGTCTCCCTTTATCTAAATAATTACCTTAAATTCAAAATCAACAAGAATTGACATCCTCACTAAAGATTCACTCAAAGCACTCAAAGTATTTAAGGTTCAAGTCATATGCACTCAATAGTCGAACAAGAAATGCCATTACCATAGGCTTGCTTTAAAATCAAATCTCCACCTCTATAAAATGAGATGACACATTAATCAAGAGGTCTTTAAAAGGTTGTAACTGGGCTTAGGTTAAGGGTATAGAAAGGGCCAGAAAGTTTTTTATAATCGAGATCGAATTAATAAGTTACCAAACTTGAAAAACAACCAGTTACTGAATTAAGAGAAATTACAAACTAACTATTCAAGCTCAATCAATTTTTTTTTCATTTTCATTTTGTTTTCTCTCTATTTTTTAGAACAAGAATAGAATTCAACAATTCAAAAAAAGAAGAAAGAAACATAGCTAGGCAACTAACCAAATCAAATCTCGACAAAAAGGGAGTCAGTAAAAAGGATAATTTTATAGCATAGATATGGGTTACGAGTTAACATTAACGGGTTAGAAAAAAAATGTGTTAGGATCAACGGAGTTTACTAAAGGTTAATTAAATAGGTAAGCTTTTTACAGGTCAAGTGGGTTAAATCCTAAGTGTCTCTATCATCTTAGTATATTAAATTAATAATGTGGTCTCGACATGTATAATTGAAGCAAGTTTTAGAATAACAAATCAAGTTTAGACACTTGCAAAAAAAAAATGAGCATGAAAAATATATGCTCTATAGGCTCAAAAGCTCACAAAAAATATGACTTTGATTTCAGACTTGTAATTTTGAAAATTTGAAGATAATAATTCAATTCAAGGAGGCAACCTAAAATAATAATTTCTGAAGAACAACTTATCATGCTTGACTCTCTTGTGTCTTAAAGTATAAATCAACCAATGCATAAAAATCCACATATTAATCCAAAACAACATCAATAAAAATTCCAATTAAAAAAATCACTCTAATGGAGGGTATGAGAAAATTACTTAAACACAACAAATATTTTAGGGATTTTATCACAAATAAACAAACAACCTCCCTACACTTAAGATGTACATTTTTCTCAATGTACAAACAAATATAAGCATAGAATAAGCACAATATCAAGAGAAGGAGAAAACTGAAAATGCCCTGAATTTGGATGAAATTGCCAGAACTGAAAATGCCCTGAATTTGGATCAAATTGCCAGAATAGTGAAAATCGACATTGTGGGAAAATCTAAATGTAGTGCATGTTTTTTAGAAAACTAATAAGAAGATAAATAAAAATAAATAAGAAGATAAAGTGATTACAAACTCGAATAAAAAAACAATCAAAATAATAAAAATAACAAAATAGTTCAAAATAAAAATAAAATAAAGAAGTCTCACAAATAAAAATAAAAGTATAAATGAAAATAAAAATAAAAATAAAAATAAAAATAAATAAAGCAAATCAAATGAAATTAGATCAATGTTCGTCGTCGTGAGAGGCATCGAGATCGTGCAATGCATAATTAGAATGGGAGATATGAAAGTACTGGCGTATCTGATGCAAAGCTGTGTCGATGCTATCAAACCACTCAAAGCACTGCTGCTTAAAACGGTCAAACCACTCAGAATCAGAATGGGAGATATGAAAGTACTAGCGTATCTGATGCAAAGCTGTGTCGATGCTATCAAACCACTCAAACCACCGCTGCTTAAAACGGTCAAACACTCAGAAAGATCCTCGAGTGTAACAACATGAGCTGTGGTAGAGTGATTTGGCGAAGGAGAACGAGGTAGGTCCGCATGGCGAGGAATATTATCATCTAGAAACTCCTCGTGCTCATCCTAAGGATCGAAATGAGACAATATATATCGATGAGAACCCACTCTATGCTGTCGCTCAATCATCCTCATGTGACTCATAATTGATAATCCTTGCGGGATCATCTATCCAACCAGTGTAAAGGAGGATGTCTACTCTAGAGTATCAAGAAGGCCAAAATACCTTGCTAGGCAAGTCACGTAAGGGCCCAAACAGAAAGGACCCTTCCTACTACAGTCGGACTGGTGGCGAAGAGATAGGGCGATGAAGTCTACAAGATCGAATGGGCGTTGCATCTCCATGCTCAAAAGAAAGTAGGCATCATAAGTACCGACGACCCTGGTGCTCTCCCTCCGACCGATTAAAGTGTGCGCCAAAATGGTATGGATGTAGCGTAGTGCCGGAGGTAGAGAAGTTGCCTTTGATTGACTTGGGTTGTATGGTGTTGTAGTCACGGAAATATTAGTCCAACAGAGAGAAGGTGACTGATGAATGTGGCGGCATAATGTGGGGAACTCATCGGTACTCATGAACTCCTCAGAATAGAGTCCAAGGCTAGCTCCAAATCCAAGGATGCTCAGATAACGCATCATACCACCAAGTCTAAAGGAAATAGTGCACGACTCAATCCACTGCGACATAACTCACTGTAGAGAGAATGTCGAACAGAACTCCTGTGTGAGTTCTTAATAAGTAGGCTCGATGATGGTGAAAAATCAGTCCCATTGAGTTGTATCAATCAGTGCTCGCACTCTATCAGCTAAGTGGACTACCTGCAATGCCTCCCAGTCTATGCAACAACCTAAACCCAAGGGTCGGTGCCTACTGTGATGATATTGGTCCTTGTGAGGACTCGGTGGAAACTGTAGACATGGATGGCATGTGACTGAGGTAGGGCCCAAAAATGAGGTCACTCCCAGTGTCTTCTGCTTTTTTGAATCGGGAATAACAACTTTAGATTTACCTCTCATGTTTTTCATGGTGCCTAAAATAAAAGATAATAGCTAGAATCAGAGAACCAGAAGAATTAGCATCACCAATATTTAACCTAGCAAATAAACCAATCTGCATGTAGCATAAAATGATTCAACACACAATTCAGCTCAAGACAACACCGAATCACGTAATTATTATAACCTAAAATCTACTCCTAATATCAACTAAAACTAATAGTAATTAGGCATAATAATTTAACTGAACTAAGTTAACAACTAAGATACCAAACAGTAATAATAGTAAATAGCATAATAAACATATAACTAATAATAATGACAAAAACTAAATCTAATACTAAAAAAAGTAATCGAAAACAAATAAAAAATAAGATTAATAAATAAATAAAATAATAATAAGAAATAAAATAAATAATAAATAATAAAAATAAGAAATAAACCAAACAGTGGTAGGGGAATGCGACGGTGGTGATGGAGGCACGTACGGCGGCGGTCAACGAATATAGGTGAAACGGTCGGTAATGATGTGGTAAAGGATCGGTGGAGAAGGAAGGCAAAGGCACGATAAATAGTGGATGTAGAGGGGGAAAAAGTGAAGGAAAGGGACGGAGGTTTGAACTGATGTCGTGCTCGATGGTTAGAGGTAATGGTGGTGGTGCATAGGTGTAGTGGTCGAAACAGTGAAGGGTAAAGGGATTTGGGTCAACGAAGAGTAGAGGAGAAAGGGGAAAGGAGAAGGGGGGCTAGTGTGCAAGGTTTGGCCAATGAAAATGTAGCAACGAAGGGAGCGATGGTGCATGGTGATCGGACCGGCGAAAGTGATATGTGATTGGTGAAGTGGATGGGTTGAAGGAGATCAAAGGGGGAAGGGGATGGGAATCGGCTGAATTGGCGTGAATAAAAGTGAAAAAAAGAAAAACAATTAGGGTTTTTAGATTTTTTTTGGGACACGATCGTGTATAGGCCTGTGTTGGCCCACATGACCATGTCTCGTGCCTAAGTAATCCCTCTCAGGCCGTGTGCTACTTTGAAAGTTTTAAAAAATTAAGTTTCAAGACTCACACGGTTGTGTCGCCAGGCCGTGTAGTCAGTCTTAGCCTGTGTGATGCTTCGAAATTCAAAAAAAAATTTACCCAGTAGCCACACGGCCTAGGACACGTCTGTCTGTCCAGGTTGTGTGTGCCAGGCCGTGTGCGATCACCCTTCGCTTCTCCCATGACCGTGTGCATGACCATTTGGGTCACACGATCTCACACATGCTTGTGAGATAGGCCGCGTGTCTCACACGACCATATCTCTAGCCCGAGTAACTCTTTGTAGCCATGTGGGACAAATTAAAATTGAAAAAAATTAGCTCCAATATCCACACGGCCTAGGACACGTCCGTGTGTCCAGGTCTTGTGTTCCACATGCCCGTGTGTCCAAGCAGTGCATTCCACATGGCCGTGTCTCCAGGCCTTATGGACCACTCCAGACCGTGTGACCCATTTTTTGTATTTTTTTAAAAATTTTTAAATAATAAATATAAAATTGAATGTAATTAATTTTAACTTTTTTTTGAAGTTTTTCTTTCAATTTTTTTTAAGAAAGTAAAAAAAAGAAATATCACAAAAAAAGACATTCGGGTTGTCTCTCGAGAAGTATTTATTTAGAGTTTAAGATCAACTTCCCTTTTTAAACTCACGATTAAGGTAGATCTTGAAACTGAATCTCTTCTCTCTCGATATCAATTTTACCACTGAAATAAGGTTTGAGACGAGTTCTATTTACCTTGAATGTGCTGAATTCAGAATGTGTTACCTCAATTGTACCTTATGGAAAAATGATTTTTACCACAAATAGATTGGACCCTCTTGACTTAAACTCTGAAGGAAAAATTTGTGGATCTGATTTGTTAATAGTACTTTTTTCCCCAAATTTGAATTACATCATGGTGTTGTTTTGTTACTTCCTTTTTCTTTCTCGGTTTCTCATCAACCTTCATTCACCATTCATCTAGTTCGTCGAGCTACACCATTCGCTCTTCATTTGTCCCTTGAGTTTTATCACTTTGAATGAAATATGGCTCCAACATGTTTTCATGAGGAATATCCTGCAAAGAACGTTGAGCCACATGATTACTAACATTAACAGAACAATTAGTATCATCTCGCTCACTACGGACTCTCACAAAATCACATGCTTGAAGAGTAATCTTTTCATCACCTACACAAAGCACAAGTTCACCAGTACCTACATAAATAACAGTTCTAACAGTGACTAAAAGGGTCGACCCAAGATCATAGGTACCTCAATATCCTTATCCATGTCCAATACAAAAAAAATCAATAGGGAATATAAATTTATCGAGTTTCACAAGTACATCTTCAATAATACCCCTAGGATATCTAATTTATCTATTCGCTAATTGAATACTCATCCTAATGGGTTTGGCTTCCCCAAGACCAAGTTTTTTGAACATCTTATAAGGCATGACATTTATACTAGCCTCCAAATTTGCTAAAGCTTTTTCAATATTTAAACTACCAATGAGACAAGGAATAGTAAAACTCCCGAGATCTTTAAGTTTTTTGGGTAGTTTGTTTTGGAGAATGACCAAGCAAACTGCATTGAGCTCCACAGTCGACAAGTCGTCTAACTTTCTTTTATTTGTCAATAGCTCCTTTAAAAATTTTACATACTTTGGCATCTGCGAAAGGGTTTCAACAAACTGTAAGTTAATGTGCACTTTTTTTAAGAGTTTAAGAAATTTACTATATTGTTCTTTTATGTGGTATCTCTTCAATGCTACTGGATATAGAACTCGTGGTTTGTAGTCTTTGATTATCGGCTTATGTTCTTTCTTACTTTCCTCAACCTCACACTTTTCACAACAACTTTTAGCTTCGGTTTCTATTCAAGCTCTACTAACCCTTCCACTCTTTGAACAGTGGTTGCGTGGACTTGCTTCTTTGAGTTAGTTTCAGTGTTGCTAGGTAAACTATCTTGTGATATTTTCGAAACAAGTTTGGCAAGCTGTCTAATTTGATTTTCAATCCCATGAATCGATGCTTGTTAATTTTTCAATGTTGTCTCAGTGTTTGAGATCAAGTTTCTTACACTGAAATAAATTTAGCCAACATCTTCTCAAAGTTCAGTTTCTTCTCTTACTGATAAGGTTGCTGAAAACTTGAAGGGGGTTGTGACCTTTGATTTCCTTGACCACCCCAAGAGAAATTTGGATGGTTCCTCCAACTTGCATTATAGTTATTGTTATAGGGGTTATTTTGAGGTTTATAATTGTTACCCCTAAAGTTGAATTGCTCATGCTCCATGCTAGGACCGAAAGGCAAACATTCTAGATTGATCATCCCCTTTCCATTCCCATCATATTGCCCTAACGGATTCACCTTCTTAGAAAATTCAAACCATCAATTTTCTTACCAAGAGCTTCAACCTAATTTCCTAACATATAACTGCATCAATATTAAAAACACCAGCTACTTTAATTGGTTCCGTTCTCATGACTTGCCATTGATATTTATTTCGTTTCATATCCTCAATAAAATCTTGAGATGCCTCGGGTGTTTTATTATTCAGTGTTCCACCAGTTGCTACATCAATTAGTTGCCTAGTCAAGGGATTCAAACCGTTGTAGAAGGTTTGAACTTGCAACCACAAAAGTAATCCATGATGAGGACACCTTTTCAAAAGATCCTTAAATCTCTCCCATGCATCATATGATCCCAAGTCGTGATAGAACCTAATGGCAATAAATTCAACCACTATTTTGCCTTGTTCCTTAAAGAAAATGGGAACAACTGTAAGTATATGGCTTCATTAGTAACATCATTGATCTTGAAAGTGTCGCAAATCTTTAGAAAGTTAACCAAATAAGTATTCGGATCTTTGTCTTGCAAATTATCAAACTGAACATATTGTTGTACCATTTGAATTGTGTTCAGCTTCAGCTCAAAATTGTTTGCATTATTGGTAGGTCCCACAATACTCGATTCAACCCCAATCAGAGTGGGCTTAGCATAATCATACATAGTTCAAAGGGCTGGACGTGTAGGAGGTAGCTGATTATTTTGATTATCAATTTGAGCAAAAGAAGAGATGTCGTTCCTCAACTAAGCTATTTTAGCTGGTGGGAAGTACTTCAATAGAAATTTCTCGATCATCTGATCCCAAGTCGTGATAGAACCTCGTGGCAATAAATTCAACCACTATTTTGCCTTGTTCCTTAAAGAAAATGGGAACAACTGTAAGTATATGGCTTCATTAGTAACATCATTGATCTTGAAAGTGTCGCAAATCTTTAGAAAGTTAACCAAATAAGTATTCAGATCTTTGTCTTGCAAACTATCAAACTGAACATATTGTTGTACCATTTGAATTGTGTTCAGCTTCAGCTCAAAATTGTTTGCATTATTGGTAGGTCCCACAATACTCGATTCAACCCCAATCAGAGTGGGCTTAGCATAATCATACATAGTTCAAAGGGCTGGACGTGTAGGAGGTAGCTGATTATTTTGATTATCACCCATCTCCATAGTAATATCCTTTTCCTCTTGATCATCTATTATATTCTGTTGACTTTGCCTTACTTTTTTAACCTCTCTACGATTTCTGCGAGTAGTCTTTTCAATCTCACTGTCAAAAAGTAATGGATCCAACTGTTTTCATCTAATTATAAACCAAAAGAACCTGTTAGAATCAAACAAACAAAAAAATTTAGAACGTAAAAATTAAATTAAAAACAAAAAATAAAAAATGACTAAATTAATATAAATAAAAATTTCCTAATATTTTAGTCCCTGACAACGGCGCTAAAAACTTGATTGCAGTCGTAAACCAACTAAAAATTCAACAAAGGAAAGTGCACCTATCAATTAATAGTATAGCTACGGTGAGCAAAGATATCGTTCCAACGAGGACTAAAAGTACTAGTAATTACAGTCTTTCTATTATTTAACCGACAAATTGAAAAGATTGATTAAAACTAAAATTAACTAAATTAATTAACTAAAGAACACGACATAGAATACGACAAAGAATGAATCAGGAAAACAAACGATTAGCAACCAAGAAGCGAAACAATACCCAGGAAAGAATCCACTTAGATTTCATCTGTCATTATCAATCTGAATTAAACAGTTTCTTCATTTAGTATCTTGATTTGTAGAAATCCTTAAATTATGCTAATATCTTTTTCGAAATTTTCTTCTAATTAAAACCCCTATTATCGCATTAACTCAATCTATAGATCCCCTTATTAGATTTGACTCTAATCCGGTAGATTTATGTCGTCCTATTTCTAGGATTGCATGCAACTCCACTCAATTATGCTAGATCTACTCTTAAACAGCGATTTTTCCTCCTTTGATTTAGCACATCAAATATGGATTAATAGTCCAAAAATATTAAACCAAGAATTAAGCACACATAATTAAGAACAAAATTCAAGTATTTGTTACGTAAAATAGAAAATAAAAGATAGAATTCATCATATAGTTCATCTTCCCTAGGTATTTAGGAAATTAGTTCATAATCGCAAATAAAATCATCTCAAAGATAGTATAACCATAAGAAATAAAGAAATTCATAATAAACTTCAAAGAAATCAAAAGGAGATCTTCAATCTGGATGGAAATTTGCTTTAGAGTCGGCTTCAATGGTGTTTTTCGTGTTGTTTTCTTGAGTATTCTCTGACGGCTCCCTCCCCCCTTCTTATATTTGATATATATAGGTATTAGAATGCCCGAAAAACCTAAAAATTATATTTTTTCTGCGTTTCCAGAGTGTAGCTTACGGTTTCCACACGGTCCGGCACATTACCTTGTGGCTCACATGGCCGTGTGCCCATCCTGTGTGGTAGGGTCCAGCCCTTGTGGCCTATATACCTTGCTTCAATATTTCTATTTTCGCTCATTTTTCATTCTTTTTGCTCCCAAATGCTCTCATAAGTATAGAAATGTGAATTTAAAGGATTAGGAGCATAAAATTCACCATTTTACATCAGATAATCATCCAAAAACACATTAGGAACGAGATTAAAACATGTTACTTTTAGCACTTATCAAACTGATGTGGCGTTCTTCAAAATATCTTCAAGTTCTTCGACTTGTGTATATGTAGAATGGCTTAGGGTAACCCCTTTTTATAGTGCCTAGAAACTTGATTAAAAGAGAATTATAATAGAATTTAATTGCTTCATTTAATTGTTATACAAGTATTTAAAATATTTTATTTATTATTTATCTTTTATTAATTTAATTAATTAGAGATAAAATAATCATTGAATATTATCACTCATTTATTTTTATTTTAATTAGTGATAATATGAATTTTATTATTTATTTCTTGATTAATTTGAATTAATAAGAGAAAAAATAATTGTGATACATATATGATGTCACCATTTTCAACCGTGGTAACTTTGGTGTTACTCACAGTAATTTTGATTTGACATGTGGCCCTTTTTAATTGGTTCAAAAATTTTCCTCATCTACATACATAGCTAGCAATGGCCAAACAAACACAACACAAACTACCCAAAAGTGTTTGCATGCACAACCTAACCCTTACCAACAATACTACCAGTATCCCCTACCATGGTATTACAATTACTACCTCAAGGTCATACTTATGCCCCTCACCCAATCAAAGCTCCTAGAACCTTTAGTTAGGATCCCAACAGTTTATCGAGATGCAAGAGAAAATGAAGGCACTCGAAGAATAGTTGTCTTCCCAGAAAAGGAGAATAAGAAACAATAGAAGTTTATCCAAGAATAGTTAGAAATGAAGAGACAAATGGATATAAGGAATGGAAGGAATGAAAAGATCATCGAAGAGTTGAGAGCACCTACATAAGCTTAATGGAAAAATCCCTAGGAATAGAAGGATGAAACAACACACTCTACCCACAGACAACAACGTGGTACCAAGAGTGGAACTGATCCTGAGGATGACAGTAGTAGTTAAAGTTGGCGATTGAATTAAGATATATTTAAGGAGAAAATACAATGATTAAAGAGAGAAAATAAAATAGTTAAAGAAAGAAAATACAAGACTATAAGAAATCTAAATCATCTGACTTACCTAGAAAGAATACCAATGGGCCTTTGGCTGCTGAGATACTCCGCCACCATGGTGCCCCAACATTCAAATTCCCCAAGATGCTCTATGATGGACGTGGAGATCCCAAGGATCATTTGGCCTGTTATACCAATCATATGAATATTTTAGGTTCTTCAGATGAAGTAAAGTGTAAAGCATTTTCAATGAAATTGGAAGGCTTGGCACATGCTTGGTATTTAGCACTTCTACATCACTCTACTTCTAATTTTGAACAATTAGCAGATTTTCTCATGATGAGGTTTTTAGACAACAAGACTCTTCAGTAGTCACCAGCATACTTGGTTTCAATTAAACAACAAGAAGATGCTCATGTTTACCATCTTGTATTAAATGAGTTAGTTGGGACAATGGGCAAATAAATACCCTAGTCAAAGTTTACGATCTTGAACTTCATGCTTATGTGTTGAGGTCCTATATTACGATACTTTTTTCCTGACGTACAAGACATATATTCAGAAATTCTTTCACCATACGTTGAATTCAACACCCTTGGGCGTCAAGGTAGTCATCCAAAAAGAAAAATATATTCTATTAAATAACTTTTGATGATCCCTACTTTCAAATTTAATTATAATTTGTAATATATTCAAGTAAAAATGATAAAAATTTGAAATATTAATAAATAATAAAATGACTATATATAATAGAATTAGTTAAAATTCTATATTGTTCAAACTATGCCCATTGTAAGAGTGAGAAAAGTTAAGTCGATCAATTGAAAAATATCAATTAAATTTTCAAATTTAAAATTAAATAGTTCAAGTTGTTCAAGTCAATTGGAATAAATAGTTTGAGTTAAATGATTTAACTCGGATTTGAAATATTTATCTTGAGTTATTCAAATGATACTAATAATTTAGCATAATTTTGAGCAAGTCAACAATCGAAAGCTATTTGTGACCCGATAAAGCTTATTCTCTATTTTTTTCAGTAGTTAGAAAACTTGTACATGATTTTGAATAATTGGATAATCCAACTAGTATAAATTTTCTATTTTAGCCAAAGCAGGAGGTTTTTTTTCTAATTTTTAATTTTAGGAAAATTCTCAATTTTTTTAAATGTTAGTAGTTAGAAGTAATTTGCTTATTAGGATAGCTAAACAAATAATAATATTATGATTACAGTGGGAAATTTAAGTGGACTTTCAATGTAAAACCCCTCACCTATCGCAGCATACGGTATGAGTGAGAGATGTTACCAGAGCATATACATAACAAAAATTTCAGAGTTATTTAATATTTTGAACTTTAAACATTTTTATAAAACTGTAAAACCAATTTGAGATCTTTAGAAGTATTTGAAAGTTATTTAGAATCATTTTAAGGGTGGTTGGAAGTGTTTTGAGTAAAAAATAAGTACCGATGGATTCAAAACTCACAAACAATGTAGTGGGATTATCCAAAGGTGTCGATTTCGGTACCCCACCTTACGTACCAATACATATAGTTCATGTATCATCACTTAGGTCGATTACTATAGCCTTTTAGCTATTGACTTACTGTGTACTGATACCCATAATAAAAGTATCGAATCGTAGATTCTTAAGGCTAAAAATCAATTCCGAATCTCTTAAAAACATATCCAAACACTTTCATATAATTCAAAACAATCTCATAACCTTATAAAACACATTTCAAACCCATTTTGGCTTAATATTACACATCATAATCATATTCAAACTAAATATTAAAACCAAGCTCAATTAATAGTACAACAAGGGTTCAGAAAGAAATACAAATCAAAATTACAAGTACAAATTCTAAACTTTGTCTTTGTATACATTCTAACATTCAAACATAAGTACAATAAAATTAAATGCACTACAACCTCAAGTTCAAATGGCGATTTGATGCTCCCAAGCTAAAGTCATACTCTTTTTATCAAATCCAAAACCCATGCGTTTAAAATAACTAATGCATGAGCTCGATGAGCCCAGTAAGTATGTAAGGATAGACCTACTTATCTTATCCCGTTAATAATGTCGAGCCCCTTAGAAATATTTGTTTCAAAATTCACTCTTGCCATATTTTAATGCCACTAATTGCTTCACTTATTATTATCAAATTACAATGGCTCAACTTATAGATTAATGGTTTGTTAATCAATCACACAATGAAGTTTAGATAAGTATCCCCAATGGAGAGCTTAAATGAAATTTAAGCAAGTGTATTTCTTTAACCGTGATTTCTTATCACAATTACACATGAGTTTCTCTTATAACCCTTTTGTTCTATACATATAAACAAACTTTATATTTTCATTTCTTTCATTAAGAACATACTGAAAGTAGAAATTTAAATCTCTTATCATCATTGTAAGGTCATTATATAAAGCTTGGTTCATATTTGTACCCTTTTTATTGATGATCATTTATTCATTTAACATAATAAACTTATAAAAATTTATATTCATGAGCAATCTTCATTATTAATATTTTAATTCATTTCGGCCTTAGTAAATTCTAGTAAAATGAGTCAAATACACGGAGCTCCATCTAGAACACACTAGAGAGCATCGAAGTGCTAAGCCTGAAGGGATCAGAGATTGCACATGAAGACAAGGCCCAAAGGCAAAATAGGGTGCAAATAATAGGTTCAAAGCCTAAAGGCATCAGAACTCCTTATAGAACTCAGAAACAACTCCAAACAAAACTCCATATTTAATTCCTATTGGCATTCCAATCATATGCTAAGCATTTCACTAAGTCCACTAGGACATATTATAACCAAAGTGACTTATCTCATTTAAGGCCATTAACATATTTATTATACAGATAGAGGTAGATTCAGAGTTTACAAAATTCAAAGAATATTTCGATATTTCTTTGTCTATTTTCACATATAGACACAATAGGTGCTTTCACATATACACATAAAAGAGTTATCTACTTTAGTAGTAGTCACAAAACTATTTATTTTTCAATCCGAAATAATTAAAAATCAAGATATCTTGGATGGTTTAGAAACTAGACTTCTTGACCTTTCACCATAAACATTTTAGAATTTTTCCAAGAGTGAATTAATACAAATTTTTTTCAAAGTTGTTGTTGTTCTTTGCGTGATAGTTTTGGCATTTCTTCACTTAAAATATTTATCTTTTAATACAGAATTTGTATGGTATTACCATTTATTTCATTAGAAACTAAGTTCAGTTAGATTTTTTTACATATAAATCTCATCTTGTAATTCATTTTATACAGTTTTTAACAAATTTTCAAAGTCGAAACAAGGGTGCTGCCAATAGTTTCAACCTTTCCTCACTAAAATATATTTTTCTCATAATATATAACTTGGATGCAAGTTTTGTTCATTCCATTAAAAACTAGACTCACTAAGATTTCCAACAATATGTCACTCAACTTTTAATTCAATTTCTACAACTTTTGGTGAATTTTTAAATTTACTTTACTACTGTCGTCCCCAAACTATTTTAGTAAGATTGTTCACAACCAAATAGCTCAAGAGATACATTAAATACATTTTACTCATGAATATTAAATTTCATATTTACTCACATATACAAAATTATATTTACTAGTTATTCCATGTCAACCAAACTTTTATATCACATTATTAGTTCAAACAAAGCTTATGATTAAGGCTTATTAAATCACCATTTTCAAGCCATTTATTTCTAACACTTTAATTCATGGAACTCATATATTTTCATTACATAAATCTTATGATTTACATTATTTTCATATTAATCAAATATATTCATTATTTTTGTAAACATGTTAGTGTAGGAAAAGTAAGAGTATCCAAAGGTACTTACCTTTTGGATACGTATTACAAATAATCAACCTTCCAACACTTGAATCCAACCTCAACTAAGCTTGAAACTCCATTTCTCAACATTTCTTCATTTTCCATACACAAAAATATAACCAATATTAACACAAGAGCTTTCCAAGCTTTCACATGGAAACCAATACCAAATAACAAGCTAGGAGGGTTAGAAAACAATATTTCTTACCTCATTGATGTTTTCTCTCTCTAGCTTCCATTTTCTCTCTCAAACACTCATGAAAACCCTCGCTAAAAATGATGGTTTTAAAGGTGGAAATGATTTTAGGAAGTGATATCTTAAGTGATGCTAGCTAGGGGTGAGCGCTCGAGCAAACCGAATGAAAAGATTTCGAGTTAATCGAGTTGATGAATCCTATTTTATTATCTTAACTCGATTTGAAATTTTCTTGAATCGAGTCGAGTGAGATGAAATTCGAATCGGATATATTTGCTCGAATTAAATTAAAAAATGATTTTGGTGTTTTTTATTTTTATGTAATTTTAAAAAAAATATTTTTCTTTAAAATTTTTAAAAATGATCATACAAAGAAAAATTAAAGTGAACAAATAAAAGCAACTGATGAAAAAAAAAAGAGGATTTTGAGTTTTTGTGGTAAAGGAGGAGAAATAAAAGATTTTTGGAGATTTTGATTTTTGAGAGTAGGGGGAGGGAAAGTAAAACTTTTTGGAGGTAAGGAGATAAAAAATTTGTGGGGCGGATTTTATTTTTGGGGTAAAAGGGGAGGGAAAGTAAAAAAAATTGATGAGAAAGGAAAAGAAAAAAATTGAAGAGAAGAGTTAGTGGGGCAGAAACCGGGGGGGTTGTTGGGGTGGGGGTTAGAAGTGGGGTAGTTTAATATTCGGTTTATTCAAATTATTTGAGTTATTTACATTTGAAAACTTAACTCGATTCGAACTCAAAATTTGAAAAAAAAATGAGTTGACTCGATTAATTCGATTTGAATAATTCAAAATTCAAAATTTTTTGAGTCAAATCGAATTTTTCTCACCCCTAATTCTCGTAAAATTTTAAAGTGGGTGATGAGATTTAAGGTTGGTTTGAGAAGAAAAACAAGAAAAGATGAAAGGAAGAAGAGAGCTCCAAAAGGAAGGGGTAGCTGGCTAAAATCACTAGTATACTTTTTTTTATTATCTAGCAAAATAAACGAAAAAGGGGAAAATTTGTAGGTAAGTCCATTTGACACCAAGGCAAAGAAATAGAATGTAATGGGCGAGTAAGTTTACCCCTTTTTTTATTATTATTTGCATTTGTTGTATATCCTCCATTAGCAAAATCATTTGATATTTGTGCTAAGATGAGAAGAGGATAAGCATATGCAATGCAAAAAAGGAGAAAAAAGAACCCTTAAAAAGAATTTGAGTTTTTAATTTAATTTGATTTACAAAAATTATATTGAATCAGAAATTGAAAGAAGGGAAAGTTAAAGAGAAGAGAGGAGGGAAAAATCTTTAGCGGAGACAATTTGATGAATAGGAGAGGAGGGTTAGTGGGTTTTTATAAAATAAATTATACGAAAGAGACTTATGGAGATGATGACTAACATTTCTACAATCAACAACTTAGGAGACGCGAGAAAGCATCTCCATAGGTAATCCAGAGAGACGCAGCCTAGTGTCTCCATTAGTTACTTCCAAAGATAAAAGGAAAATGCCTATATATTTCACAACAAACAATAGATTCAATAACTTACTTATACTGATGTATTTACGTACTTTCCCTTAATAGAATATTGAGGGAACCTCCCTTTGCTTGACACGTTGAACAAGAGGTTTGAGGGAAAAAAAACTTATTTACATTGGTATAAGTCAATCTTGATAAGGGGAAAATGTTGTGCAAGTATTGATAAGGGATGAAATGAATATCATCAGTGAATTTATGTTGCAGTTTGAATCAAGTTAAATAATAAAGAATCGATTCAAACAATAATGAATCAATTTAAAACAAAAAAAATCAATTCAAAGAAGCAAAGAATCGATTTAAAACAGCAATCATGAATCGATTCAAAGAAGCAAATAATGATTTAAAACAACAATAATGAATCAATTTAAAGAAGCAAATAATCAATTTAAAACAACAAACAATCGATTCAAAGAAGAAAAAAATCAATTTAAAACAACAAATTTAGTAACAAACTTATTCATTAGTTGCATACGTACATATGAAATACTTATATCATAAATTCATTCATGCAATGTGTAACAGCCCGTTTCTCAGTGGTGTTGGAAACAGTGATTTTGGGACCACAATTTCAACTTGTCAGTCTATGAATAATAATTAATTAATATTTAGGTTGTTATTAGTGTCGTGTTAATTTTTAGTTAAGAAATTTTAATGTTTAGATAGTTAATTAATTAAAAAGGACTAAAGCGTAATAATTACAAAAGTTAATTTCTATTAACTACAGAGATAAGTGTCTATGGAAATAAAATTTGAGGGACTCAAGTGGAGATTGTACCTTAATGTTGGTTAGTGAGATGATTCATGCATGTTACAATTGATAAACTAAGTTAGTATTAAGGTTAAAAGAGTAATTTAATTAATATTGAAATAAAACAAAAGATGATAAAATATCATCTCCTTGTGTTCATCCACTAAAAATTGAAACCAAGAAACTCCAATAAAAGAGCTTTATATTCAAAAAAAACACAAGCTAGTGCATATAAAGAACAAGTTGATAACCGAGGAAAAGAGAAGGTTGTAGAATAGTCCCTGAACTTTTGTCATTACTACAGTTTAGCCTTAGTAAGTTCGTTTGGTTTAGTTTAATTTAATTCTAAAAATATATATATTGAATGTGGAATTGGTTGCTACGTGGCTAAGGTTAATTAGTATACATTGAATTGTTAATTGTTGGAACATTGTTTAGCTATGAAAATTTCTTGTGCCAAATGAATGTAGGATAGAGTATAATTGGTATGCCAATACGTTATAATGTGCATTGTACGTGATGGATATGTGATGGAGTGATGATTTCTGATTTATGATTTTACACTGAATATACCAAGATTCAACATTTGTTGTGAACTGTCTAGTTATATTATAGTTATATTAGCGTGTTACTGGGGGCGGATGTAAAGCCTTCAGGCTTGGAACTTGGTGCCCAAAAATGTTTCTAGAGGGATGATAACCTTCGGGATAGGCACTTGGTGCCAAGGCGTGTTCTCAAATGGATTAGCTCGTTGGAGCGTTTGGCGTGTTTTGGGTGGATAAATGTGTACTCATATCCATATATCATTCATTGAGAAAAATTATTCTACTGTTATATGATTTATTATTGAGTTGTCAGTAAATCAATGATGAACACCTGTTAGTATTATGGCTTTGGATTGAATGAATTCGCTTGATTATATTCAAATGTAACATGTATTCGTTTGTGTTTAATTCACTTGTTACGGATTGTGGTTGACAGGAAATGCTGACTATTAATTTTGCTAATTAAGTTTTCATGTTATTTCAGTAAGTCATATTGTTTAATCGCTAAACTTACTAAGCATTATAAAAGTTTACTCATGTTATTCTTCTTATTTTATTGTAGAGAGCGTCTCATGGAAATCGGGCGATTGGATCAAGTTAAAGAAATCACACATCTAGATATCTTTTGGTAGTTGTTGAATGCTTACTTTTGGCTTATATTGCATGTAATAGGTGAATTTGTATATGTTTTGATGATGTATTTATGTGGTGCTGGTTAGATTGATGAAATGATGTTTATGTTTTGTTTAGCTTATAAGCGATCTTGTTTTAGACCCTAATGTGTATATAGTATTGTTGTGCTAACTGATCACTTGATATAAGTTTGCAAAATGTTGAGTTATGGTACATGAGAACGTGATTGTATGAAAAGGGAAATGGTAAGTTTTGACATGAGTCAATGTATGTTATTTTGAGATTGTATACAAATCATTTGGTATAAACTTGTGAATTGAGAGCCTAGCCTTGGTTTTGGATTGTTTCGATGTTTGAATTGTGGTGTCAATGAGGGCACATTGGTTAATTGGTAGGCCGTCGAGACCTCCAAAAATAAATCCTACTAAAAAAGAAATAAAAACAAACTTTTGTAGAATGGTGAGCAAGGTCAAATCCACAAGAAGTGGGATTAGACTAATTCCTAGAAAATAAATTAGAAAATAAAGTTGAAGGGGGGGTTTAAAGTTCAAACTAGAATAAAAAAACTACTAGAAAATAATGTAGTCAAAATAGTAAGATTTAGGAAAATTCAAGGTTTGATAAATATCCAGCCAAGGGAAATCGCAGTTTTTTAATTCATGAATTGATCATTGATTTTACAAATGACTTTCTAAACTCTTTGAATAAATTGGTTATAGCTACTCGGGACGCTCTAATAGCCTAATCACTCCTTAGATTCTTGGTAATCAAAGAGACACTTGAATAATTACTTCTCTTGTTGATAAACAGTCCCGCGGAGACGCTCCTAAGATTTAACTTACCAACAGCCTTATCATTTGCAGGACCCAATTCTAGCCAAGCATCTCACATCAACGCGGATAATTTAAACTAGATTCTACACCTTCATAAACTGAGTTATTCACCACACGGATTAAAACCTTCCCACAATTACGGATGAGACGATCCTAATTGGTTCTATATTAATTTGAAAAATTGGAGAGTTCACAAATCAATAATAATATGAAGAACGGTAGATATAAAAATATTTAAAAATCTAAAAAACATGAAGAATGACAATCTCACAATTCAATGAATCAAAGACCTTGATAAAACCCTTGACTAGAATGAAGAAGTTAAAAATCCATGAAGAGAAATAGAATAACAGAAGAAAATATGAAAGTCTTGTACATGTTTTTCATGCCCCCCAAAGCCTCCTTAAATACCCTCCAAGATCTCCTAGATAAGAGTTCAAAATAAATTTTTAAAATTTAAAATCCTAATCGATCCCTGAAAATAAGGCTTTGAAGATTTCTTCCATAAAGATAGGGGCTTGTTGAAAACTGCAGAACAATCATGCAGCTTTGCTTCTCTGAGCATAAATTGTGGGCATGCCCTATTCTTTGACTTTTTCTGCCCGTCTTCTTAGTCCATAAAATACCCAAACTTCATTTTGTCTATAAAAACTTCCATATGGCTTCCAAATGATTCCAACTCTCTTTTTATCCAACAAAATACAAAATTCAACTAAAACATGAGTTTACAAGCATATTAAGTCATCAAAACATATGGGAAACTTCTTAAAATATATGCAAAATTACACTCTAAAAAATTCCCCCACATTTAAACAAGGTTTGCCCTCAAAAGCGCAATGGTTCAAAGTCTTAAATCCTAGTAGTCTAGTCAAAAAAATGAAATAACAAACAAGTCATTCATAGAAGATGTCCTTACAAACCAACACAAATGAACAATCATCTCATCAATTTTTCGAAATCAAAATGAAGTAAGATTTGACACACTCATTATGGATTCCCTCATTAACGCTCAAAAGTGTTTATGGTATTGTCAACCCTCGAGCCATAACATAAAAATGTTTACCATCAGCTTGCAAATATATCACATCTCCACCACTAGAGTTAGAATCGGATGCAAAGATCAAAGGGTCTTTGTTAGGTTGTAACAATGCTTGGGTCGAGGTATGAAAAGAAGAGACTTTTTGGGCTTACTGATCAAAGAAATACATATACTCTTTACCTAAAATTTGAAGTTTTTGACTCAAGTAATAAGGAAGTAACCGATGGGAGAGACAACTAATTAAACCGAGAACCTCACCATAATATATATTTTTTTGTTTTTATCTTCTTCTTTTTTTGCTTTTTCTTTTTTTTTGTTTTTTTCTTTATTTTTTATTTTTGTGTGTGTGAGAAAGTAGAAAAGGATCTCAGGATATTTGTAGCAATTATTATTCATTATTCTCTCTCTCTCTCTCTCTCTCTCTCTCACTCACAAAAGGTAGCTTCAGTTCGATGCATTTCAAGTAAAGAGACCAATGTAAATCCTTTGATACGGGTACGAATACAGGAAATCAACAAAAAATGGTCAAATTGGCTTATAATGCGGCTAATTTCCAAAGAAAGGTTAAAGCTCAAATTGTCTTCTATTGGTTAACACCAAGGTTGGCTTTTTAAGCTCAAAATGGTTATCCTAAAATTCCCTTTTCATTTCAATACATTCCAAATTCCAAGATGTGGTCTCAATATGAATAACAATGCAAGTTCTAGAAACATCTAATTATGTTTGACAATCACTAAATGAAAAAAATGAAGCATAAAATTATGCATGCTTATTTACTCAAATAACTCACAAAAATGGTTAAGTTTTTTTGTCAAATGTTATGTCACTTCTCATTCAATTAATCAACAAAGAAAATTATTCACCGGTTAGTTGGAAAAACTCAACCATTCCCAAACTCCAATCCTATCATTTTTCTCAACTTGATTCAAAGGACAGATATCATCAACTAAGTAAGAACCAAAGCAAACTTTTTTTTCAAAACTTGAGCTCAACAAAATAGGTAACATGAAGCATATTAGAATAAAATAAAAACAAAACTAAATATTATTCCTAAATGCACAATCAAATACTCCCCCACACATAGACCATACATTTTCTGCGATGTAAAAAATAAAATGGATGCACATGGATTAAGTGGTTATGAGAGGTAAGGAAAAGAAACTCCCTTAAGGTCCATAAGTATTGATTCATGGAAAATCTAGTTCCCTTAATTTTGTGCAATGTGAGATTTTACGTGAGAGTGGTCTTGGCACAAGGTAGAGTTTGCTAGTCTTTCTGCTGGGTTTTGAATGACTTGACGAACTGGATGCGAGAGGGTTTGCTTTACGATTGTTTGCAAAATTGTTGGTGTGGATTTCGTAAGGGATGGAGGTTCAAAGTTACAAGTTGCTCGTGTGGGAGGATTTTGGGTAAAGTTGCTTGAGCGGCTAGGATTCTTTTTATTAGTAAGGTTTGCTCTGTTTTTCTCTTTTTAAGAAAAAAATGAAACAAATAAGTGAAAAGGCGTTGGGGATTTGCTTCTTTTTTTTTTTGCAAAAGAAGTTTAGGAATAAGTCATGGGCACGCCTTATTCTAGAGTTTATTCTGTGAAAAAAATGGTTACTTCCTGATGTTTACCAACAATAAGGGGTGGGCATGCCTTATCCTTGATTCACCCAAATCTCTCATCCCTCTCAATCTTACCTAAAAAGAAATCAAACTTGAAAAATATATGAACTTAACAAGAAATCCCATGGGTTGCCTTCCATGAAGCGCCTTTCTTTAACGTCTATTGGCTAGATGTGACTCCCTGTTAACTCCTTGTATTTTAGACATTCCAGGTGGATCAGATCTAACTCATTAGTTTGAAAACCTTCATAAAAAGGCTTTAAACGATGACCATTGACCTTGAAAATTTTATTGGTGTCTAGTCTTTGAATTTCTATTGCACCATAAGAAAACACGTTAATGATAACAAAAGGCCCTATCCATCTACAACATAATTTTCTAGGAAATAATCTCAAACGATATTTATAAAGCACCATTTTTTTCCAAGATAGAATTTTTTCCTAGAAATCATTTGATCATGAAAGACCTTTCTCTTCTCTTTATAGATGGATGCATTTTCATATACGTACTTCAAGTGATCAAGAAGAGGCTTCAGATAAAGTTTTGGTGCCTCAATTTTTGTTAATCCTTCAATTTTATAAATCTTATTGAGGGTCACTCTCGAGCTATCTTCGTTAGTCATTTCAGAGACTTCCTGCACCAAAGGGTCAATGACATCTAAAGCAAATAAAGAACATACGTCACTAGGATATTTCATGGCATCATAAATGTTAAATTTGATAACTTCCCCCATCAAACTCCATAGTGAGAGTACCATCATGCACATTAATTATTATTTTTGATGTTTTCAAAAATTGCCTTCCTAACAAATTCAAGTTAGAATTAGAAGAGTCTTCTTCTTCCATGTCAATGACATAGAAATCTGCAGGAAAAACCATTCCATTTACTTGACCCAAAAAATCTTCCAAAACACCAGTTGGATACACATTTGATCGATCAGCAAGTTCGATAATTATTCTAGCTTCTTTTAAAAGACCCATTCTATTAGCAGAATAAGTAGAATTAGTCATAACATACCCAGATCCCTGCATTTTTTAGGGAGCTTCTTTTGGAGAAATGCAGATACATTTTCTCCCATTCCTACCTATTCATTATGGTTGAGTTTCTTCTTATTGGTGCACAACTCCTTGAGAAATTTTACATAGCGAGGTACCTGTTTAATAGCATCAAGTAATGGGATGTTTACATCCACTTTGCGAAAAGTCTCAAATATTTTCTTTTCTTGTGTATTTTTCTTGGTTTTGGTTAATCTTTGAGGGAAAGGAGGTGGTGTCACCAATGTCTTTGGCATTTCATCGGAGGAATTTGTATGTGTTACTTCTTTTTCAATGCATTTCTTCAAGATTTGGTTGCGCGCTTTCGTTTAATGTAATTCTTTACCACTTCTCAAAGTAATCACATTTACATTTTGCTTTGGGTTGAAAATAGTCTGCGAAGGTAGCTTACCTTGAGGTTCCAATTGGCTGGGAGATGAGGCAAGTTGACATACCTGATTTTCCAGATTTTTTATGCTTCCTTGGTATCTTGTTGGAATTGTTTTGTTCTAGTTTCATCAATGGACATACGTATCTCTGATGATGAATGTTGATGAGACGACTCATGAGACAGTCCATGTCAAACTTGTAGGGGATTATATGGCTTTGTCCCATAGCTAAAATTCGGGTGATCCTTCCCCCTCGGATTAAAGGAGTTTGAGAAAGGATCATACTTTCTTTGAGGTGGGCCATAAAATCCACCAACCATATTGGTGGTCTCGGTTGCATACTCTTCAAATGTTGGACACATATCCATTGGGTGTCCATTTCTCGTGTAAATACCACAAGCTTTCACTTTTTTTTACGTTACCCATCGACATTTGCTGCACAAGTGAGGTAAGATTAAAAATTTGAATTTGAAGAATAGAGATAATTACCTCGTTCACTCGTCTAAATGTGGTGTCTTGTTGCGAGCTAACTTGTTGTGAATTAGCGGCCATGACATTGATCAACTCTCTAGCATCTCTAGGAGTTTTGTTAACAATTTCTCCACCACTTGTTGTATCCATCATCTTCCTTTCCATCGGTAACAACCCCTCATAAAAGTATTGAATGAGAAGTTGTTCAAAGATCCCATGTTGAGGGTAACTCGCACGCAACTGTTTAAATCTTTCCCAATAACCGTGGAGTGTCTCAGTGTCTCTTTGTTTGATGCCACAAATCTCTCCCCGTATATTAGCAGTTGTTGCGTGTAAATATGTAATGCAAATGTGCAAGTGTACACATCAAATCAAGTAATATAATGATGAGTGAGTATTGTCTCCATAGGGATTAGAAACTGATTACAATTGGTAAAGTGTTACTGTAGATTTAACTAATTAAACTATGCAAAAGAAACATAGTATAAATTGATGAAGGGAATTAATGAATGAACTAATAATATCAATTATAATTAAAAAATGACAAAGCAATCTAAATTTCATCAATTCACAAAGAATAAGTGGAGAATATTTCTATTGTTGAATGATAAAGGTTGGAATTACTCAAGGAATATTTTCATAACATAATAATTCCAAGGCAAAATTTTGACTAACTACTGTCCAGAGAATTACTACTCCAGCCTACTTCTTCCAAAAGTCAGACTTTAGTTATTATACTAAGTCTGTGTGTGTCAACAAGACCCATGAATGATAACCACACTAACGTTCTTCACATGTACAAATTGCACTTCTATGTCTAGGGTGTTGCAATTATTCTTTCGAATACTCGACTGTATCAATCGATTAATAATCTGATGTATTTAATCCTTTCAGATTCAAATTCATCTAAGAACATAACATATAGTCAACTATGTCTAGATTTTGCATGCATGCATTCAAAATAAGCATAAATCAATTGAAACAATAATTTTAATCAAAATCATATCATGGGCATTACAGATAATTCAATATTCACCCAAATAATTCCAACCCGAAGATAAGTAGCTCATGGGTTGGGCAATGAAATCCAAAATTAAATCATTCATCAACATTCTTCAAGTTTTACGAATCACAGAAATTGAAACCAAGAAAATTAGAACAAAGGTAGAACTACAGGAGGCTTTCGTTTCACTTCAGCTTCTTTTCAATATTTTACGCAAAGCTCAGGGAATATTTCTCTTCTCCTTCTTCACATATATGATCTCCTCTTTTTAGCTGCTACCCTCTTCTTTTTTACTAAATTTTCCATGCAATTTCTCCTCAAGATTCTATTACAGAGAGAGAAACCACTCTCTTTCTTTTCTTTTCTCTTTACAATCCATGTGTCCTTCTTATCTTCTCTCTCCTCCTTTTATAGGGTAGATATGTCTCTCTCAGCACACATATTTTGCTCCTCTTTTTAGGGTGATTTATCTGGTACACGTACAACTGGTTGAGAGTGACGTGGATTGAATGTTGCATCATCTTCCTGGAATTTCCATGACATTTATGTTGGCAATCTATCCCACTATTTCTCATGGCAATGTTTCACCTCCTTCGTTCCATTTTCCCTCTTCTTACCTCTTTCCGGCAATTAAAAGTAACATAAATTTACATTTAAAACACAATTTAAGATTTAGTATGTAATACTCTAATAATAAGTCTAAAATGCAAGCATATTTTCTTAATTACAAGCAAATACTTCAATTTAGAGGCCTGAAATATAATTCTTTTCAAGAGTTATCAGTGGCTCATGAGGTGGTAAAATGTTTGTCAAGGAAAAGCCTTGCCATGAATTAATTGATCTAGAAGGCAAGTAGAATAACCAATCTTTTGCGTGGTCGGCTAATGAAAATTGGAAGGCACGTAGTTTGATTTGATCTTCGATGATGCCTTGCAGTCTCATGCTCAAACAAAAAATGTGGAACTCCTTCAAATGTTTGTGAGGATATTCATTCTCAAGTCTGCGAAACGTCGGGAGTAAAAGGATAAGCCCAGACTTGAGTGCAAACGGCACCTCTGGATCGCGATAATCAAAGTACAATGGTTGTTGCGCAACATTTAGTGCGTTCAATTGTCGCAAATTTTGCTCGGCCATGACTTCTTCTTCTTCAGAATTTCTAGCTGAATGAATTGATTCTTCTTCTTCTTCTTCTTCTATAGTTTGCAAGAGAGGAGTTGAGGACGAAGAAACTTGTTTGTGATACTTAGCCTCTTTTCTTAATCGTTTTACAATTTTCTCAATTTCAAAATCAAGTTCAAGTTCACCTGCACGTAAAGAACAGGACATAAAAGTAACAATATAAATATAAATTAATCTAATTGAAACCAACACCATCAATGACACAAAAATTTGGTAGGCTGTTGAGACCTCCAAAAATAAATCCTGTTAAAAAAACAATAACAAACTTTTGTGGAGTGGTAAGCAAGGTTGAATCCACAGGAAGTGAGATTAGACTAATTCCTAGAAAATAAATGAGAAAATAAAGTTGAGGAGGGATTTAGATTTCAAACTAGAATAAAAACTAATAGCAAATAATGTAGTCGAAATAGTATGATTTAGGAAAATTCAAGGTTTGATAAATATTCAGCCAAGGGAAATCGCAGTTATTAATTCATGAATTGATCATTGATTTTGCAAATGATTTTCTAAACTCTTTGAATAAATTGGTTATAACTACTTGAGATGCTTTAATAGCCTAATCACTCCTTAGATTCTCAGTAATCAAAGAGACACTCGAATGATTACTTCTCTTGTTGATAAATAGTCCTGCAGAGACACTCCTAGGATTTAACATGCCAACAGCCTTATCATTTACATGACCCAATTCTAGCCAAGTATCTCACACCAATGCGGATAATTTAAACTAGATTCTACACCTTCATAAACTAAGTTATTCACCACACGGATTAAAACCTTCCCACAATTACGGATGAGACGATCCTAATTGGTTCTATATTAATTTGAAAAATTGAAGAGTGGTCAGTTCATGCAATTCACAAATCAATAATAATATAAAAAACAGAAGATGTAAAAATATTCAAAAATCTAAAAAAAAAATGAACGATAATCTCACAATTCAATGAATCAAAAACCTTGTTAGAAACCTTAACTAGAATGAAGAAGTTAAAAATCCATGAAGAGAAATAGAATAACAGAAGAAAATATGAAAGTCTTGTACATGTTTTTCATGCCCCCCAAAGCCTCTTTAAATATCCTCCAAGATCTCCTAGATAAGAGTTCAAAATAAATTTTTAAAATTTAAAATCCTAATCGATCCCTGAAAATAAGGCTTTGAAGAATTCTTCCATAAAGATAGGGGCTTGTTGAAAACTGCAGAACAATCATGCAGCTTTGCTTCTCCATGCATAAGTCGTAAGCATGCCCTATTCTCCGACTTTTTCTACCTGTCTTTTTAGCCCATAAAATACCCAAACTTCATTTTGCCCATAAAAACCTTCGTATGGCTTCCAAATTATTCCAACTCTTTTTTTATCCAAAAAAATACAAATTTCAACCAAAAGATGAGCTTACAAGCATATTAAGTCATCAAAACACATAGGAAACTTCTCAAAATATATGCAAAATTACACTAACATTAATCACATAGATTGATTATTTTGGGATGTTTTGAGTATATTTAAATTTGCTTTGAATTATTGTAAACATGTGTTTTTGGTTTGTCCTGAAACCCAAGCAAATAGGTTGTAAATGACTTGTTTTAGGGACAAACTTTGTAGCACACAGCCTGAGACACGATCTATCACACGGTCATGTGCCACACACGGTCAACCCACACAACCGTGTATATTTATTATTTTAGGTCCAAGTTTCACACGGTTTGAGACATAGCTATATATCTCAAGTCAGTATGTAACACGGTCTAGCACACGACCTACGACAAGACCGTGTGGCCAACATCAAATGCAAACACAGGCTAACACATGGCCTGCGACACGACCGTGTGTCTATAATTCGAATATATACATGGGTTGGCACATGACTTGCGACACAGCCGTGTGGCCCCATTTTGAGTATTCACACGAGCGGACACACGGGCTGGGAGAGTTTGAAAGCTTAGGTTGCCTCTTAAGAAGCGCCTAATTATAGTCATTAGCTTGACTACCTTAATGTTATTTCTAAACCAAAATAATTAAATAACTCCTTGGTTTATCAGAAGATAAACCTAAACAAACCTTGAATATTATAGTCATTTTGAAGTGCCATGGACATTTTAATACATTTATCGACTACCCCTTAACCTGTGTGTAATTTTGAAAAAGTGTGGGCTTGGGTTTGTATAAAAGTTGTGTTGGCCCTTCAAAATGAGTATTATAAGGTGGTGTATACATACATGATCGAAACAATTGTTGAAACTAAATGTTCTTAGTAGGACATCCAACAACTTCGCTTTATCATTAAGTTCACTGTTATTTAGAACAAATACAAAACCAACAAATTCAAGCTCAACGTAATAACTATCTACATGCACCATATTTTCTATTAAAACCTCTTCTTCATTTCCTACATTCACCATATTAACTCTAAGAGGTTCAAGACTAATGTTTGTTGTGATCACTTGTCCAACTTGAACCTCTTCATTATGTATCCCAATCATTCTTTCAGCCTTCAAAGGTTCAAGTTATACTCCTCCAAAGGCCTCTTCCCGTCCAATATCCTTAACAGTAGTGACTTCCCCAATCTCTAGTGGCGAATTTAGGTGTAACACCCCAAAATAGAGCCTAGGAGTTTTAGCAGCATTTTAAAAATTTTAGCCTTTAAGTGCTAAGAATTTAGTAGCATGGTAAATAGGAATTATATTTGACTATGGCATCTTAACTGTTAAATCAATTTTTAAAAATGTTCTTTGGAAACCCTTAATTTTAGAAAAAGAATTGATTTGTAACAGAATCAAAACTGTGACCATTTATGCTGTAATTTTACCAAAATTTAAAAACCCAACCTAAAAACCCCCATTCCCAATTCTAATTCCCGATAGTTGCTCTCCTAAGTTGCTTTTGTCGTCCCTTGTTATCCCCTTGATCTTTCAATTGATTTTTTATTCCCAAACCATAACACTTTGATTTCCTTATCATTCCCAAGTCAATTACCTTCATAAATCTCCAAGAAAAACATTTAAAAACTCCATAGATTTCATCATCTTCTCCAAACATGGATTTTTCAGATTTGCATCAAAACGCTTTTAATCTTCTATCTAAGGTAATGTTTTGAAATCTTATGAGTTTTTCATGATATCTAGTCCTTAAAATTGAAGTATTAGCCTTTGAATTGCAAGTTTTTAATAAAAGCCGAAAATTTGGACATTAATGGTGGATTCAGGATTTTGAATAAATACATGGTTTCGAAGTGTTTGTCATCTCATTTTTTCATGATTAGAAGGTTTCTAAACTTACCTTGAAGTTTCGTTAATGATCTCTTACGTTTTAATGAATTTTGTGAAAATTGCCAAAAATATGTTGAAAAATTTTGATACCATGAATTGGGTAGTTTTTAGTGGTTTAAGGGTTGAGGATTAGGCGTAGATGACTAATTAGATGAACGAAATTCATTTTAGGCGAAAAGGTTAAGCAAAGATCGAGTTATGAGCATTCTAAGTTTGTTATGTTAAGGGTTTTGGTTACATGAGAATTTAAAATAGGTTGATGTTTTAGTTGGTTTAAGTGAGTCTTTGGCTACTATTTGATTGTGAATATTGTATGGTTGTTGTGTGTAAAGCCTCGGATTCACTGGAGCCTTCTACAAGTTAAAGGAAGAGATAGTTTGAGCTTTCGAATTCTCGGCGAAAACATAGTGGTAAGTGTTTGGAATCACTGCTCGTGGACCAAGTCATGTGTCGTTTGGGAATTTAGTAGTAACCTAAACCCCTACTCTAAACTCTGAGTGCAATTTTTCTTGTATCTATATTTGCTTTACGATTTTATGCTTATATGATTATAAAATTGTGTATGGTGATAAGAAGCTCAAATGTGTGATACGTGGATGTGGTAACTGTTGTTTGTGAAATGTAAAAATGTATACATTAAATATATGTTATATGACAATGATAGTGTGTTTGCAAAATATGCTAACATGCAATGATAGTGCAAGGATAATCGGTAAATGTTATGTGTTTGATTTCGGATATTTTGGCCTTGTGATTTTGAGACCATTGGGTATAGTTGGCATGCGATAGGATTGTGAGTACTCACCTATATGTATAGTGATTTTTGGGTGTTGAGGCCCTAGGATATGTTGGAGGGATAAGTGAATGTAAGCTAAACTCCATTCAACGGGACATGTGAGGGGAAATAAGGAGAGTGTTAACTTTATGCTACACTTTTAGGATATGTTTGGCTCTAAGAGTCTATGTTTGGTGTGTTGGAGATCCGTGTATCTGATAAGTGATGATAGAGCTTACTATATGTTTCATAACTCAAGTGTCAATCTATCATATTATATGTAATTGTGAGGAACATGTCCTATGCTTAATAGAATATGTGTTATATTGTCAATTTATCGTTATATTTGACTTGTGTGAAATGTGATATATGCTTGATTAAATATGTGTGCTACATGATTTATGTTTGCATGAGTATTTAAATGTTGTGTAGATGAACCAATAGGTAATGCACGGATAGGTACTCTACGACACTAGACATAGGCTTATTGTAATTGTACTTCTATATGGTTGTCTTGAGGATGCATGATGATATGTTTACGATTTGGTTATTCTAATCATTCACTGAGCTTGTTAAGCTCACCCACTCCCTTTTTTACCTATTGCAGATTAGTTGCGTACCTGTGTAAGCGGTGTAATTTTCTGAGATGTGATCCAAGCCAGTTTTGTGTTATTCTGTAGGTGTTCTTTATTTACTTCGTTTTGGGGAAGATATTGATACCTAAGTGTTAGTATCGTTTTTTCAAAATATAGAAATTGTTGTTAAAACCTCTTTTAAAGACATAACATCATTAGAGATTCAACTATCATTTACTTCATATTGTTGTTCATGAGCCCTAACTAAAATCTTTTTTGCAAGTTCAAGGATAACCTTTCACCTAAGTGGTTTAAATTCCTATGCTAAGGGATCACTAGAAAGCTGATCGTGAGGATAAAAGCTAGAAGAGTATAAATAATGAGGTTCAAACATAGCTTTCCAAGAACAATAGGGTTGAGAATAAAAATTAGTGTAAGGATCTTGCTTAAATGCATTATAGGAGTCTTAGGGGTTGATTCCAAAGGTTATAGGATTGCTTAGATAAGTAACTCATTGACTTAGAATTCTCAAATGACCACCGATAATCACAATAGAAAATGACTTCACATAAGTATTTTTTACCTAAAAATAAATAAACAAATACATAAATAAATAAAAATCTGGACTCAGATTACTAATTAATAAAATTAAAATTAGCATAATAGAATTTAAAACTTTGGTTTCTAGCAACAACGCAAAAAATTTGATGTGTGAAAATTTATTACGCAAGTGCACACATCGAATCAAGTATCTAGCTAACCCAAGATTCAATTGTTCAATCTATGTAATTATTAACCCATGGTTCAATGGCATTAATTAGACCCTTCCAGTATCTAACTAAGTTAATATCCCTTTCACACTGCTATATACCTATGTTAGGCAAGTAGGACAAAGTCATTGCGAGCAAATCTACTGGGTTGATTAGGCACTACAACAAAACAGGTTTTTAGTGGCTTTTTTTTTTGCCCTATAAAAGCTTCGCAAAAAACACCGCTTTAGATAGCGCCATTAAAATTTGCGGCATTTATGTGGAAAAACGCCATTATAGAACATGATATTTAACGGCGCTTTTATTACAAACGCCGCTAAAGAACACTCTTTAACAACACTTTTTTTTACAAACGCCGTAAGAGAGTCGAGCATGTTGTGGCGTATGTAGCTAGAAGCGCCGCAAAAAATCATGTTCTATAGCGACGTTTGTGGGAAAATGCCACTAAGATTAACATATTTTACCAACCTATTTTATTTCATATAGAACCCAAATTTTCAACATATTTTCCTGTAACTTCAAATCCAACAACAAACTTCAAATCTAAATGATACTATCACGAAAGAAATATATATATAATCTAAATTAATAATTGAAATGACAAAATATATTCAAGAATGCATATAATTATTAAAAAGAAAAAAACAATAAACACACCCATTTAATGATTTCCTTGATCTAAGTTCCTTATCCCCAAAAGAAAGAACAAAACAAATCCAAAGGAAATTTAATCATAAATTCTTACATTAGACACATCTATATGCAAAGGGATCAAGGACAAAAGTATAACAAAAGTATACTACAGTAGAGGATATACCATGCCTTTCAGTAGAGTACAGGACCCTAAATCTACTACCTCCAAATGGGCTGTGACAGTAGGGTGTTCTCAGCCTAAAACTCGGTTGGAGGTTTTAAACGTACTAATCTCCTGATCCTGTCTTTATCCGTGTTCTCCAGATATCCGTTGAAAAGGGAAAAACGTTAGCAGCAGTATCCATCAAAAAAAATGCAAAAGGATGCTAATTGACAATCAGGCAAAAAGTCACAGTTTCCTGGCACAGAGATATTAGATGTGCTTAAGCAGCACAAGAAAGTGAGTTGCCACAAGCTACATTAATTCTAGCGTTTTGATAATCATGGCCAAATGAAACATCATAATTAGTTTTCTTAAGCGTCACTGAAGTGGTGCAAGTCAAATTAAAACAAATAGTACCAACAGCTTCTGATCAAAAGGAAGAATGCCAAAACTATAGCTAGAATACCAACTTGTGACCTCACCTTCCAAATAATTTCATCCAAAGTCAAGCATATCCTTCTGTATTTATCTAGAAAAAGGCGCTCTGTTGGTAGCTTCCCACATACATCCTTTACAGCTAAGGTTATAACAAAGATTACCTCTGCCACTAGAGCAAAAAACCATTCAGGAAGTAAATCAGTAATAAAATTCAAGTATGTAACCTAATGCACCATGTTAGATGATATATTTGATTCCCTTTCAAATGCACTACAATTATCAGTGTTTTCTTTTCTTTTTAATTCTGTGGAGTGCTAAATTACATTTCAAAAGATTAAAAAAAAAAGTAATATTTATTTTAATTTACAGACCATAAGAATGGGTCGCACTATGAGCAAGCAATGTTAAACATCACAGAGAAGCTTATGTAACTAAAAGCACAGAGATATGTGCAAGTCACGATACAGAAAACCCAGTGCTTTTTAATATCAAATCATTCAGAACAGTTCTTTCAAAGAACCTATGATCCATTCAAGCTCTCTCGCCTCAAACAACATAAAAACTGCATACTTTAGTCAAGTTTCAAGTTTTGCCGCTTTATTAAATCTCACAAACTAAGATTGTACATGTAAAGAGGGCAAGATATACTTACATGCAAATTCATCATACTCATCTTTGCCAACAACATAGACGCTGACATCTCCAAGCGCCATGTAAACAATGTCTGATAAAAGAACATTTTTGTTCATTTATTTAAACTGATATCTCAGGATGGCTTTAATTAAGGTTTAGGAAACAGATCCATCCACAATCAACAAAGACAGGAAACTTGTGGCCCCGATGAATTAACTCAAGGAATTAACTTAATTTCAGGGTAGAAAAAAATAAAACATGACAGAAGCAAAAAGGTTATGCTACTGCTGTATTTTGAATTAGAAGAACCCACTGCCCAGTTCAAAACGTATCTGTAAGTACAGACTATGTTTCTTTTTACTCTCAAAATGGCTTTTCCACTTATGAAAGTTACCAGGCCACCCGAACAAAGAAGGAAATTTGGTAAAGAAATCCAGTGAATCAGGCCTGTTGAACCATAGTTTATACTTTAGACTATCTGCAACTTAACAAACTTTAGCTACATGTTTAAAACATTTACATAAGAACTAAAAATGAATGTTGTGCTCATTGCGGTCCATGCAAGACTTGAGCAATTAACTATCAATTCTGTGCTAATGGCAGATGCAAGCGCTTCACAAAGTTCAATCATGTTAGAACAGATCAACAAAATCACAACTATCAAAACCTTTAAAATTCAACAAAATCATGCAATGTGATTTAGCGGTACACTTTCTCACTTCAATGCCCACTTTCAAGAATTCAAATTGAAACTTACCATAACGCAAATCTAACCTTATATTCATACTTAAGAACTTAAAACTAACCTAAAAACATTGAATTCTCCGTTGAAAACTCAACTTTTCCTCACTTAGACAACAAGAAATCTCATTAGCACGGTAAATCTAACCTGAAAAACAACAAGAAATCTTAGAAATCTTGACTCTCTCTAACCCAATGAACATGTGCATAGTTTTAAAAATGAGGAAATCTTTAGAAATTAAGTTTCATGGATAGAAAATCATTAAATTAAGTTACATCATCATTGCCTACTTGGATTTTCTAGAAATCGAAGTCAAGAACAATCAAGAAATTGATCTCCTTCTTTTCCATATTCTTGCAAAAATAGAAAAAAATGGAAAATCATGTTTTGTTATTAAAAACATAGAAAATTTTGCTAGAAATAAAACTTTTCAAGATTGATTGATAAGAATCAAAACCTTAAAAAATTATTGAAAGATTTGAGAGAAATTTTGAAAGAAAATGTAGAGCAAATTGTGTTGGTGAAATGAAATGGTTCGTTCAATATTTCAAAAACAAAATCTAATTTTCCATGGCATTAAACAAAACAAATTTTGAATTTTAAATTTTAAATTTTAACATGTTTGGTTGGGTGTATTGGCCCCACTTAATCCTCTTTAATCCTTTGTTTGGTTCAGGGTATTGCTATTATGGGTCTAATACATTACTGACCTAATCCCCAAAATCCACCAATTTCTAATCCATTTCTTTTGCTCAGTTTAGGTGCTGCTTCAAGTTTTATACCCTGTTTACCCTCTCGATTGACGCTTCCCCTTTCCCTCTTCTGTTCCTTCCTTCTAGCTTGGGGTTTTTGCCGATTTGCTCCCTCTGTCTCTCAACCTTTTCTTTTCTTTTTCTTTACAACATTACGCTTGGCCTTCTCAACCTTTTCTTTTCTTTTTCTCTCTGTCACTCTTTCGCTTGCTCTCAGTTGGTGGGTTTCCAAGTTACTGCAACTGAAAGGTAAAGGTTTCTAACTCTCTTTTGCTCTCAAACTGCTTTAATGTTTGCAGCTCTAAATTTATCGTTGTTTTTTTCCCTGCTGATCCATTTCAAGAAAATGGGCTTTTTTTCTGCTTCACATTTTATTTTGAGTGGTTATTTTCCTTCTTTACCATGTAAAATTTTAAGTTTGATTGGTTTACTTTGATGGGTTTGTGTTGTTGGATTAATTTCTATGGATTCCTGTATTTTGATTAGCTTAAGTTCCGAGTAGAGTTTTATTTCTTGGACATGAAAAGACGAATAGGGCAAATTGTTTAATGAATGATCTACAGAATCACTTCTTTTACCAACCGACCTCATCTTCAAGCAGTCTGTCACACCATTTCAAAATGTAAAAGCAAACAGATGTTTCACATCAAGAAATCTTCCTTGAAAGTAAGCTTTTATTATTATTAAATAAAACTACAGCATAGGCACAACTCTTACTGCTTTAGAGCATACTATGATTTCTATTTCCTCCTCTTCCTTCCGTCTTTTCAAGCATAATTGTTTGATTAATGCAACTTAAAACCTTCACTTAACAAATTGACTTACACAAGACAAACACAATTCTAACAGCTTCAACGACACGTTGTTAAAGCATGCTAGAGTCCATAACCCATGCATGGTGTGTGTAATTCTTGGATAACCTAGACCTATCCGGTCTCTAAGGCTACTATTTAGGAGCAAATTTTAAGATTTTTCTTTGGAACTTTGAATTTTCACTCGTTGGAAAGAAACGAAAAAAGCAAATATGAGTTTCCATCCACAATAACAAAAACCGATCTTTCAAATTGAAAAGATTACCAGAGAGAAAATGAAAAAGATGAAAGATGTGAGTTCACTTAATGCAAATTTAGAAGATATGCCATCCTTCTCTTAATCGTTGTTTCTTTTCACTTACAAAATATATGCCAATAAACTAACGTTAATTTTATTGTCTTCTTCTTTTCAATTGCGAATGTGTACTCAAGAAGTTCAAAGTGACCTAGGACCAGAGGTAGTGTCAACACCGGCATACTTTAAGTAGGATGCATGATTCCCACTAGTTTCAATACAAGATTCTCAACGCTCAAGGGACATCATATCATGCCTATACATGCCCTGCACTTCTGTTAAATGAGAAATCCAACTAGCAGGGCAGCAATTTCCACTGCTGGTTATATTTTGTTTGGTTCCTTTTTCATGTCTATGGTTATGGTTCATGTTGTTGTTGCATTTGTTTTTATTTCACCGAAAATATGTTTTGAGAGGAATTGGAGTCCCTGATTTGAATATCCTTATGCTGCTTAACCGTCATCCTCGAATATTTTTGTATAATTCAGTTCAGCTTAAGGAGATTGTGGAGGAAGTCAAAGGAATGGGAATTAATTAGAAGTGAGTTAGCATAGGCTGCAGCATTAGTATTTTGTAGGATGTGCCATGTTGCCCTTGAAGACCAAAGGAATTACTTTTTGCACGTTCATGTCCCGTTGTCTTGTTTCAGTTCATTATTTTGGTCTGAAACTTCTTGTAGTTGGAATTTGTCAATGGAAGCAGCCATGTTTTTGTAGCTGTATTCCTTTCTTCCATTGATGAAGCTTAAGCTCAACATTTTGCTTGATTTGCTGTTAATTTAAGTCTCATTGGCTTGAAGTGCAATAGTGTAATGAGTTTCATTGGCTTCCTTGTTAGTGTCTTTTGTTTTTTCTGCATGTAAGCAGATTCGAATCACTGTCTTTGATACAAGTTGAAGCCGGAGTTTAGCTTTGCTGGTTCATACAGTCACCTTTACAAGATGGTGTCCAATATAAATTGATGAAATACTTTTCATATGATACATAATGAAATTTTATTGCGCCTAGTGTATCTGACCACTGTTGTTCCAGTATATTGATGTTCTATGTGAAATTTTGTAGGTATTGGACTGTTAGCTACCGATTTGCTCCAGACATAAATCATTGGCAAGCTGAAGCTCTAGTTGCAATTCAAAAGGTTTGGTAACTTATCCAATCTTCTAAACTTGTAAGACTTCAAAATCAAATACAGAGAAACATAGTAAAACTGTTAGCATACATGCTGATTTTTTGCATGGAGTTTTAATTTTTTTGGGAAATTATTTTATTTTTTCGGTCTTTTAGCTATTTATTTTCTATTTGGTAAAGTAAATAAGAATTTGTGCTTACAAGTATATTTTTAATTTTAGCTACTTGAATCATTATAATTTGGGTAAGTGTAAAAACAATTGCTATTATTGTTAATTTTAGCTACTTGAATCATTACAATTTCTATTGGAAGATTGAGATGTGAACATTCATCAAGTCTATTGATAAAAGATCTTGAAAATCATCTATTTAACTAGATGAGAGCCTCCTAAAACAACAAGCTTATATGGGTCACATATTGTAAAATCAAAAGCACAATGTATCACTAAAGAAGATAAAATTGTAAACTTGACATTCATACGAAATTATAGGATTTCTTGCACTAGTGATTACTTAGATGGGCGTTAGATATAATACAATGAATAAATTGTAAGGTGATTAAAATTGAAGGAATAAATTAGAAACATTTTATTAAAAATAAAACTAATTAAATGTGTATATTCATATACAACTCATTAATTAAAAATATTTTAAATAATTAAAATTAAAAATATTATTTTAATAATATTACATATATATCGACTTTTGAACCATTATAAATTAAACCCAATCCAATCATGAGTAAATAAAATAAAATTTGATCATTAGATATAATCAAGTAAACAATTTGATTAAAAACAAATATTCAATATATTAAAATTGGATCATTAGATATAATCAAGTAAACAACTTGATTAAAAACAAATATTCATTGTTATTATGATTGATTAAAAACAACTTGATTAAACAACAAGTATTTGGTAACAATGTTGATTAAAAACAAATATTCATTGTTAATGTTAATGTTAAAGTTCTATTTTTTGCTTCGTTAAGATTCTAAATTTGTATTGTTCATTTTTCTTTGATAGTGTGATATTGCTTCCTATTGAAGCGGCTTGTTTGATTGCTTCCTCCACCCACAGTTGATCGTCTTCTTTTCACACAATCACTGTAAGTTCTTTGGCAATTAAATTATTTAATTTTATTTTCTTGTTATTGAAATTATGATTGGAGAAATGTGACCCTTTTCTGCGATTTGACAATATGGAACACATTAATATATTGCGATAATGGCAAATCGCCTTTAATTGCACAAAGTGTGAGGCGTAAAAGAATTGGTATTGCATTGACAATATGGTTGGAAATCTGTAGAATTGCGATTTTGTTCTTATTTAGAATGGGTGCCAGCCTTAGCCTACATACTTATAGACCAAGGATTAGGTCCTATACCTTAGATTTTTATGCAAAACGAGATTATGTGAAAATACTTGTATATGCTAGTGACGAGACCTGTATTGAACAAATTAGGATGAATAGAACTGCCTTTTTTAAACTATATGAGATGTTAGAATCGTTAGGGGGATTGAAGTCGTCAAGAAACATGCTTGTTGATGAGCAAGTGGCAATGTTTTTACATATCATCTCCCATCACCTGAAAAATCGAGTTATCAAGCATCACTTTAGAAGGTCCGGGGAAACTATTAGTAGAGCATTTCATAGTGTTTTAAATGATGTCATACGCTTACAAGATGTGTTATTTAAAAAGGCGGAGCCAATTTCAGCTGATTCTTCTGACACAAGGTGGAAATGGTTTAAGGTATTGGACTGAGTTTTATATATAGCTTGTACAACATTTAGTTGATTTAGATTTAAATTAGTATTCTAACTTAAGGTTTTATATCATGCGATATAGAATTGCTTAGGTGCTCTTGATGGAACCCACATCAAGATTTGGGTTCCAACCGTTGATAAACCTAGATATCGAACGCGAAAAGGTGACATAGCAACAAATATGCTAGGTGTTTGTACACCTGATATGCAATTTGTTTATGTTCTTCCTGATTGGTAAGGTTCAGTTGCTGATGGACGGGTTCTTCGAGATGCCATTAGTAGAAGACATGGACTAAAAGTTCCTCATGGTAAAGTGGATAGTTAGAGGACTTTGAATTATTCATTAAGATCAAACTTTTTTTGCTGAATTAATCATTAAAAAAAATTATTTTATAGGTTGTTATTATCTAGTTGATGCTGGATACACAAATTGTGAGGGATTTCTTGCACCTTTTAGAGGACAACGATATCATTTGAATGAGTGGCGTCAGGTTTATCAGCCAAGTTCTTCGCAAGAGTTTTTTAATATGAAACATGCCTCAGCACGTAATGTTATTGAAAGATGCTTTGGGTTATTAAAACTTAGATGGAGAATACTTAGGAGTCCATCATTCTATCCTGTAAGGGTGCACAATAGAATTATTATTGCATGTTGTTTGCTCCATAATTTTATTCGAACCCATATGAGTATTGACCCTATTGAAGCGGAGGTGGGAGAAGGATTACCTAGTAATGTGGTGGATGACGATGAACCGAATATCGTAAATATTCATCCATCGGATGCTTGGGCTACTTGGAGGATAGAACTAGCCAACCAAATGTTCAATGAATGGCAAGCATCTAGAAATTAGTTTGTGAAACTTTTGTGGTGTTTGAATTGATTTTTGTATTGTACTAAACTTGTTGAATTATAATTTAATTTCTTTTCATTCAGCATGTGTTATAATTTTAAATTTTTGTTGTATGGAGCTTTTGATTCATGATATTGAACTTAATTATAATTTTAAAAAGTGTTCACCTTTTGATTCATGATATTAAAATAGTAATTAATATAATTGGTTTTTTTTCTTAAGATAATTATGTCAGGTGTTCCAGAATCAAATGCTTTTTCTCAAGCTTCTCGAGGAACCAAAAGAAAATGGGTTCCAGAAAAAGATGCATCATTGGTTTCCTACATGGTGAACTTGCACAATGTTGGAACATTTAATGCTGATACCGGGTTCAAAGCCGGTTATTTAAACGAGTTGGAAAGAATACTACAAAAGGCTTTACCAAATGCAATGTTGAAGGCGAAACCTAATATTGAATCGAGGATTAGGTTATTCAAAAGAGAGTGGTCAATCGTCTATGACATGCTTAATGGCCAAAACAATAGCGGTTTTGGTTAGGACGAGCATAGGCAGCTCGTTGTTGCTGAAGATGCGGTTTGGGACTCCTATTTAAAGGTAAGATTATTTCAAGTCTTTATTATCTTATTTTTACCAAACTTATAACTAATATGATTTCCTCATTTTTTTAGAGTCACAAAGAAGCCGCTTAATTCAGACGTCGTTCTTTCCCTTACTACGACCAGCTTACTGCCATATACGCAAGAGATCGAGCGACTGGGAAAGATGCTCAAACAGCTGCTGATGTTCTTGAAGAAATAAATACTGAGGGTGTACCTACTACATATATGGATGAAGAAAGAAACTCATTCTATGACTGCGAAGCTGACGTCTCTTTGGATGACATGGATGTTTCTGCTGCGGAGCCGCGACGAGATAGAGACCAAGGGGGTTCCTCATCTTCAAACAAGAGAAAGAAGAAATCTGATGCTTGTGATAATATGTCTTCTTCATTTGATGAGGCTGCCACTTTATTGGCCGAAAACATGCGGGCCATTGGCGATCAAATCAGTAGGAGTATTGCCTCGATGTGGTAGTTCGCCAGAAGTCGAAGAATTCGGATCATCCAAGAGAAAGCTACAAATTTATATTCAACCTTATGGGAAATTGAAGGTTTAACCGACGATGAGCGGTATCGAGCTTTGAGTAAAATTCTAGATCATCCAACTCAAATGCTCGTTTTCTTTAGTTTACCTTCTGCTGCGCGATTGGAATGGGTCAGAAGATTTCTTTCTGACCATTAAAAATCAATGTTCAAACTTTTTGATGTTGTAAAATTATATAACATATGGATTATGATGTAGAATTTCATTTTCATCTAACATTTTCTTAATATAAGTTAATTATGTTTATGCGAATATAATTCTTAAGTTATATTATGATTTTAGTAAATTCATATAAGAACATTTTATTATTAAGAATTTTATGAAATTATATATCATTATTAAATTATATTTAATATTAATTATTTTAAATTGTATAAATTCATATAAGAAAATTTATTATCAAGAATTTTATGAAATTATATATCATTATTAAATTATATTTAATATTAATTATTTTAAATTATATAAATTCATATAAGAAAATTTATTATCAAAATTTTATGAAATTATATATTATTATTAAATTATATTTAATAATAATTATTTTAAATTATACAAATTCATATAAGAAAATTTATTAGTTATAATTATTTTAAATTTTATTAAATCATATATTTTAATTAAAATATATTTAATATTAATTATTTCAAATTATATTTTATAGTATCATATATTATGATTTTAGTAAATTCATATAAGAATATTGATTATTAAGAATTTTATTAAATTATATATTTTAATTATAATATATTTAATAATAATTATGTTAAATTATCTTTTATAGTATCATATATTATGATTTGAGTAAATTCATATAAGAATATTAATTATTAAGAATTTTATTAAATTATATATTTTAATTATAATATATTTAATAATTATGTTAAATTATATTTTATTGTATCATATATTATGATTTGAATAAATTCATATAAGAATATTGATTATTAAGAATTTTATTAAATTATATATTTTAATTATAATATATTTAATAATAATTATGTTTAAATATGATTAAATTATTTATTATTGATATTAATAATCTTATTAAAATTTAAATAACAACAACAATAATCATTTACTCAAACAAATTTATGCTAAGGGTATTCTAGTCATTTTAGTTTTTTCTATTATGCTATGACACCTCTATTCCATTCAACCAAACACAAGAATACTATTACGCCTCTATTCCATTACATTCAACCAAACAATTGATTTGCTATTACGCCTCTATTCTATTACGCCTCTATTCCAATACAGCGAACCAAACGTGCTGTAAATTTTATAACAAAACACAGTTTTGAAGAAAACCAGATCTTTGAAATAAAACATAAACCCTGAGGTATGCTCAATTATGTTATAAAAAAAATAAAATCCCATTTCCAATTTCATAGATCATGAATAGCCACAACAGATCTTGTGTTTGCCAAACATCATCCATTTTTAATTTCTACCAAATCAAATCCCATCCAGAAAGTAGAATAAAATTATTCGATTTCCATAAAAAAAAAGACCCATGGCGGGGCAGACGTACCGTTCAACTAAGATGTTGCCTTCAGAGTTGGTGAATAAAATCGCCAGAATCATGGCGATGTATCTCCCTCTCTCAGATACTTCATTTTTCTCTTGAGGCAGGGAGACGGAGATCAACTAAGTTGCTCCTGCTTTGTTCTGTGTCATCAATCACCATTTTCTTTCCCATTTTCCTTTCTTTATTTTGCGTTTAATTCGGGTTGGATCAGATGTTGGGTCAAATGGAATTTTGTATTGTTGTTATACCTTTAACGATGTTTAGAGAAAAACGCCGCTATTTCTTTAACTTTTGCGGCGCTATTTCCACAAACACCACTATAGAATGGCTTTTTGCGGCGTTTTTCATTTAGCGCCACTAATGGTATATATTTGTGGCGTTTTTTTAATACAAACGCCGTTAAAAGTTCAACCTTTGTGGCGTTTTCGCTCCAAACGCCACTAAAAGCTTAATTTGCGATAGTGGGGGCATTATGTATATTCATATAGATGCAAATTAACTCGTTCGTCGATGCTACTAAATTTAATCTTAATCTATTCAATCTAGATCTAAACCTTAGTTTTCTCTCCCAAGACAAATCGAGATTATCAAATTAATGCAACTTGGTGGTCAGATAAACAAATTAAATAAGCATGAAATTGATAAATTATTAACAAAGATAGAAACAATTAAAGAGAAAATATTTAATTAACTAAAAGAATAGGATCCATCACCGTTCCAAGAAAATAGATTTTACTTCATGTTGAGTTGAGAAAATATCACAAGCAGAAATTTAAAACAAACTTGTATTGAGAAAGAGTATAAAGAAAATAATCAAGAGATAGAAATGATTATCAAACTAATGTTGAGCACTCTAGATCTCTTTTTCTTCTCGTTTTTACAAGCTTGAAGTTTCCCTTGGTGTGAGAGAATTGTTCCTTCACCTCCAAGTTGATCTCTTCCTCTTTTCCCCATTTTTTTCCCTTAAATCATGTCAGCTCTTATTTTTAGGGTTTTAATCATTTCACTCCACCATAAAGTAGAACTGTGATGGAGCGGAGCGCTTGCTATCTGAAATTTTGAATTGTAGCTTATACTTCACTGCACTGAAACAAATTCAGTGGAGCAAAAGACTTCTCTTCACTACTCCAAGTCTTCCATTCTTCATCCGGTACCTACAATCTAGAGAGAAAAATAACAAGTAAATCCGAACTTACTCTAAAAATGATAATACTCAACTAAGATTCAAATAAAATATAATTAATCCAAAAAAAAACTATAAAATGTAATAAAATCTAACTTAAATGCTTTATTCACCTCCTAAAATACTATAAAAATTATACTACCATAACTCCAAATATGAAGTTATCATGTAAAACTTTAAATTTACCACTAAACCAAAGAGTTATTTCAATCTTTTTATATTTTTAATTTTATTGTGCTCATATTATTACCTTCATCAATTGCATATATATATATACTATTATTTAACTCAAATCAACTTATGATTGATATATTTATTTAGTATTCTTAATATGATGTATTATGTGTTTAAATTTTCTTACTTATAATTTAATCTAATTTTTATTCTTATAACATACATATTTCATATGTTATTATTAATTAGTTTCAAACCATACATTTCATTGTTTATTGTATGTTATTTTAAACATAAATCCGTGCTCTAAAAACGTGGTTTTCACACGCATACGTTTGTAATAGAATTTCTAATAGTGTAAACTACACCATTAGTCATTAAACTATGAGTAAGTTTTCGTTTTGGCCACTTAACTAAAAAAGTTACAATTTGATCATTGGACAATTCAAAAGTTTTCATGTAAGTCATTGGGCTGTTAAAACTAATGCTATATGGTTTTCTCTATTCTCACTAACTGCATCAACCAAAAGCTCTCTTTCCCCTTCTCTTTTATAGTTCATTTTTTTTATGAAATAATTTTAAACATCACAAATCTACGAACAAAAATTCAAATAATTTTTTCTCGTCTTGAAACTTTCTAATGGAACTTTAAAAAGAAAAAAACTTACTAGTCTAGTGACTTCAACTAGAACTTTTTTAATTCTATGACCAAATTGTAATTTTTTTTAATTAAGTGACCAAATGAAAACTTACCTATAGTGTAGTTTACCCTTTCTAATATAATTTAGAGTCAAAACGAATCGTTTAAAGTGTTGTTAAAAAGGAAGTATCTGTCAGGCACGTGAACATGCGGTCACGCTTCGAACCCTAAAAAGAAAAGAAATAAAAAACCACCAACGAAGATATTTCCCACAGAACAATCACCGAGTACCTTCGTATTTATATTTCCCGATACAGCAATCAAACTCCCCCCGACGTTTCTCTGTTTCTTTTCTTCCGTTCCGTTCCCTTGTTTCCCCCGTAATTTTTCTCCCCTTCTTAATTTATTTTTCTTATTATTATAGTTATTCGATCTGTTCTATTATTTTTAGTTATTAATTGTTCGTTCAATTTTTTTAATGTCTGATTGTTAATGATATTGTTATAATTAAGCATGTTATAATTTAAGTCTTTAAGGGAGTTCAGGAAATTGATCAATTTTTTTTTTCTGAATCCGATTTTTTATTTTGGAATGCTGCAGTTAATTTAAGAAGTTGTAAGATCGAGAAATTGAAACTAAGTTGGTTGTTATGGCTGGTCAAAGAAATGATTACGGTAAAAGATCTCATTTTCAGCCTGATTACGCTGGAAATGGAGGAGGAGGTGTTAAGAGAAGAAATGCTGGTGAGGAAAATGAACAACAGCATGGGATTGGGCCTGAAGATACCGTTTACCGTTATTTATGTCATGTGAAAAGGATTGGGAGTATTATAGGAAGAGGTGGTGAGATTGTGAAACAGTTGAGGTTAGATAGCAAGTCGAACATTAGGATTTGTGAAGCTCTGCCGGGTTGTGAGGAGAGGGTTGTTATGATTTATAGTTCCAGTGAGGAAACGAATCCATTTGGTGATGAGCTTGTTTCGCCTGCTCAGGATGCTTTGTTTAGGGTACACGATAGGGTTGTCGCGGAAGAGTTGCCTGCTGATGAGGATTTGGAGGAGCAGACACATGTGGTTACTGTGAGAATGCTTGTGGCATCTGACCAGATTGGTTGTGTTATTGGGAAAGGTGGACAAGTGATTCAAAGTATAAGGAGCGAAACACAAGCTCAGATTCGGGTTTTAAGTAATGAGCATTTACCCCCGTGTGCATTGACTTCAGATGAGCTTCTTCAGGTAAAGTTGTTTTCTCATGTGAAAAAGATATACCATGTGTTATGCCCTTCTTTAAATAAATAAGAGAAAATATTGGCCATTTACCTGAATATTATCTCCTGTAGAGTTAATTTCTTAATTTATTGCAAGACTTAACCATAGGTTATAGATGTATGGATATGACAAGTGTTTGAATGGAAGATTCCTTTAAAGGGAAATGAAAGGTCTAGAAGTTGGTTTTAGCTAACAGCTTTTATTCCTCACAGTGTTGCTAAGTTGAAAAGAAATGGTAGTAAGCAGTCTTCCTAGAAAAGGGAAGAGTCTTTATTTTCTACTTTTATGTTCTCCTGTTTTAAGTGATGGGATTTGGAAGTTCTGTTGATTGATCTCCATGAGGCTTCTGACCAGACAGTTCTTACCTAAAAATGTGTCCTTATGTTGTAACTGTATATTATTAGCATTTATGTTGTAACTGTATATTATTAGCATTCTTGAAAATGTTGAGTTGCCTGCATATAAGGGGATTTTGAATCATCTTGCGGCCTTCTTGTTTATTCATTCAGTTTCTCTATGGGGATTTCAGATAATTGGAGAGCCCTCAGTTGTGAGGAAGGCTCTTTATCAGGTGGCATCTCGCCTTCATGATAACCCTTCAAGATCCCAGCACTTGCTTCTCTCCTCTCTATCTAATATGAATCCATCAGGTGGGATGTACATGAATGCCTCCCTTATTGGTTCTTATGGAAATTATTCTTCTAGAAGAGATGATGGTTCTGCAAGGGAGTTTTCTCTTCGTTTGGTATGCCCGGTTGGAAATATTGGGGGTGTGATTGGAAAAGGTGGTGGTATTATCAAACAGATTAGACAGGAGTCTGGGGCATCGATTAAAGTTGATAGCTCTGCTGCTGAAGGAGATGATTGCATTATATTCATATCAACAAAAGAGGTAAGAATACATTAATTCTTAAAGTTAAGCTTAGATACTCATTGTGGAATTTATATGTCATGCCTCAGTATTTATATCTCTGCAGTTCATTGAAGACCCATCCCCTACCATCAATGCTGCTTTGCGCTTGCAATCACGATGCAGTGAAAAAACAGAAAGAGAATCAGGTGATTCTGTAATCACCACCCGTCTACTTGTTCCAAGTTCACAGGTTGGATGCCTTATCGGTAAAGGTGGGGCAATAATATCTGGGATGAGGAATGCTACTAGGGCTAGTATTCGCATACTTTCTAAGGAAAACCTTCCCAAAGTTGCATATGAAGATGAAGAAATGGTGCAGGTGAATAATATGCTTTTTGGTGTGCACACTCGATGTCATGGTCAGACTTTTGATAGAATTTTTATCTTCCAATGCTGTACAGATTACTGGAGGTCTTGATGTTGCTAGCAATGCCTTTTCGCAAGTACTGTTGCGGCTGAGAGCCAATATATTTGAAAGAGAAGGAGCAGCAGCAACGCTTTTGCCTGTTCTTCCCTACATTCCCATGTCATTAGACATTTCAGATGGTCCTAAATATGGTAACAAAGATGGTCAACCCCGTAATCGTGGATACTCTTCTTACTCAGGGGGATACAGCCCTAGTGATTTGACTGCAAGTGACAGTAAAGGAAATTATAGTGGTTCACTTGTAAGCTTGTCTTTTCATTCATTTCTTTGCAAAGATGCTTAAGCTTATTATTATTGGGATGCATCTGGTTGTTGCAGCCAGGTTTTTTCTAAAGTGCAAGATCTGCATTTGAGAACTATCCCTCTCGTTGCAAATTTATGATGTTCTGCGTGCTTAATTTCTATCTCACATGTTATTGTACTTCCTCTTATTGTCGTATATTATCTTTTTCCAGAGTGGAGGTGATATATATGGAAATCATGGTGGTCGCAACTCCAGCCGGGGGTAACGTTTACCTATCTAGTTAGAAAACTTCGATTACCTTTGATTGTTCTCTAATAGCAATTGTTACCACCTTGCCTGATTTTTTGCTGTCACCAGGTTGTCCAATCTAAATCAAGTTTCACATAGGAAGCATGGGTATTAGTCCTGGGTTCTAGACTGCACAGGTAAATATGTGTCTGATTTCATTTATTTACTTCGGGTATTGATATGCTAGTTTTTTTAATTCTTTTTACATGAAGATATGCAGAATGATATCTTAAACCCGGCCAGCCATCCCCTGCCAAGGATTCTACTGCACCTTTCCCACTTGTTGCCTTTTCTCCCCTATCTAAACAGTTGTCGTCACAAATCTTGAAGCCAGACCTTTGTCCCTTTTGATGAAGCCAACCTAGACCAGAAGACCAGACAAATCGGGTTTGAGGAACTTATGTTCCACTTTGGCTCGCCTTTATGCCTGTTTTGGGTGACCAAGAATAAGATCATTTGATGATGCAAATCACCATTCAATCATTTTTGGCCTGGATTCATGATTTGCAGGCTCTGTAACACATTTCTAATAATTTGCTTTCCATGTAAAACCCTTACACTTGTATCCTTGACTTTTGGCTATTTGGCTGATGAAGTGATTTTTTATGTTTTATAATGGAGTCAAGGTAGCATCTACTTGTTTAGGATTTTTTTATGTATGCATGTGGTTTGAGAGTTGCATCAGATAGGAAAGTTTAGATTGCCATAATCCTGAGAGCAACGTAATTGTAGCTTATGTTGGATGTAAATGCCATCATATTTGGTTTCTTGATTATATTTGACATGTAGCTCAAATGGCTGGTACTTTTCTGGAGTTTGCTGGGATGTACTGGTCCCATTTCTTCTCTTGAAGAAGTGAGGCCATGTTTCTGTTGAACAAAGTGCTTCAAAAATTATCCCCTTAATCGCATGATCTAAAATTTGAACTTGCACAAAATGAGCTGGAAGTTATATAAGGGTTGTATGAGCTTGTAAATCACTTAAGGTAAGAAATATTTGGTTAGGCTATGTGTTCAGATTAGTTTTGGAGGCTGTCACAGTGAAAAAAGAGAAGGCTTTGGAGGCTGTTTTGTGAGGAGAAAGCTAAAGAGGAAGGCAAGGAAACCTGAAATGGAATCAATTGAAGAAGTAGGCTTATTATTGGTATTGCATCCTAATTCTCTTATTTCATCTTATGGGGTAAGCAACTTTAGTTCTTTGTGCTACTTTTGGCAGGTGGTTTATATCATTGGCTTCCTCTGGCATTGGGAGCTGGTAAGCTGTATGTGGTAACTGGTAAGTGACTTTTATAGTCAATTGCAATATGCTTGTATTTGTAATATAAACTAAACAGAGTTGGTCCACTAACCATAAAGTTGAAATGTGAAATCCTAATTTAAGAACTGAGGAGAAATTTGAATGATGTGTTCCATGATGGTAGCATGAACAGTTTTAGTTTATAACTTTCTACAACAATCAGATTGAATATTACAATATTAATACTTCCATACCTAATGGTTTGTCTGGTTGTTCAATATTACAATAACTGTTCCAGGGCATATATTTTTGCTTAATAGTCAGGAAAAAAGTTGACTCTGATACTGATTTCTATGCGTTGGTTAATTCTTCTTACTGCCATCTTTCAATTGCAAACTCTTCATGTGTGGTATATCTCTTCCATGCGCAAACCGGTTTCTGGATATTAAATTCATGTAGGCTTATGAACTTGTATGAATGTATGTATATGCATTCCATGTAGATGAGAATCCTTGTTTAGAGCTCTCACATATTATCAGGTTTATGCACTGATAACTGACAGGTTTCTCTATCCCAATTGCAGTGTCTGCTATCATGCAATTATATTTGTTGTTTGGGGGAAAGGGAGATTGAAATTGCTGTGACCAGCCCTATCTCTAATTTCTTAAAAGCCACTTTTTATAGTATGCAGCCTTGGTCCTTTGAAGATGAAGCCTTGAGGAAAAAACGAAAGCATAGGCCGAACCGATCATTGTATAAACAAAGTCCCAACAAAAATATTTAATAAATTCAAGAAATGCTATACTTAATCTCAGGTTAAATATGGGAGATAAACCCTGTTTTTATTTCATCATTTTATCTTAAAAAATGACTGCTTCTCTAACTTGGATCAAAGATTATATCTTAGAACTTGGATTCCGTCTATTTTTAAAATTTTAAGTAATTATGTGGCATAATTTTACAATGTCAAATTTAAACTTTTACATTTGTCAAGTTTAATGATCAAAATGGATATAGTTTTTAAGTTTAGGTATTAAATTGGACAAAAAAGTTGTATTAAAGTGGGTTAAAAAATACAAGTATCAAAATAGACTTAATTATCAAGGTTATGGATTAAAAGTTATATTAATTTTGTAATTTTAGTTTCGATAAGTCTTGATAATTTTGAGCTGAATTTAAAATCCAAGTTGATCAATTTGAATTTCATTTAACCTGATTTATTTATAAAAGTTATCCATTCAAACTTAGCTTAATTTGAATTAATTTGAATTTAAAACTTCTTCAACTTGATATAATTTAAGTTTGAAGTGATTAAAATTCGAAATGAAACTAAGTAGACTTATGAATAGGTCTGGTTGCAATGCATCAAGAGGTCCTTCTAAGTTTTTCTATCAACCATTTTAGCAAATGCAAGTGGACGTAATAATGTACATTTGTACCTGAAAAAGAGGCAGGAAAAATGTGATGGGTGGTGGGCGGTGATTTCAGAGATATGTTATCCAAAATTGTTACCCAAAGGCCATCCTCAGCCCATGTCACCCCCCATAATAACCATTTTCTAAGATCACGATGTTCCCAATTTCCTGTTACATACAGACCAGCATCTACCTCTATCCTCTCCCTTCCTTCACTCTCATCCATATCTACAGATAATGACATGTCAAACACAATGTCAATTTGATAAGTATTTTAGGCTTCAAAAGACTTGTTTTTAAGGGTTTTTAGAGCGTAAATTTCTCTAAACTCAAACTTGGAAAGTGATAAGGTTTTGTTTCCAAAACAACATTAGGGAAACTAGTTGATAATGTGTCACTATGATTGCATATTTCAAGTTAAAAAAAACCCCAGATCTAAACTCAAAACTTGGAAAGTGATAAGGTTTTGTTTCCAAAACAACATTCGAGAAACTAGTTGATAATGTGTCCAATGATTGCATATTTCAAGTTAAAAAAAACCCCAGAAACAGCAGTGTTTGAACCCCAAAAAGATCAAAACATAAAGAGGCTGTGTATGGGGCAATGGTAACTTTGTAAGAGGCTACTATGAGCCTCTAGGGTGATTGAAAGTAACTTTTTAGGGCTTGTGTATGCTGACTTCTAGACACATGCAGTTGTCCATTCACTCCCTCATGTCCTTCACGTATATATATATGTTATCCTCCCATTCTTCGTTATATGCACCCACAAATTTTCAAACTTCCACTCTGCAAACTACATTGCTGCTAATACGTTGAGGAAAAAGTTTTTTATCCATTGCTGGATCGATACTGTCTTCATCTAAGATTTAGCATGTGGGAATGAGGTAAAGTAGTGCAGCCAAGGATGATTTGCCGGCTAGGCTTTCTCTTCCACTTATCTGAGTTGTTTTTTGATACTCGTTAATTACTCAAAACTATTTATGTTAATGGTTTGAACTGTTCATGGGAACGGGAAGTTAATTATTTAATACATAAATGAATCAAACCTTTGTTGGAGGAGATAATCGGCAAGTTGTCTTTGGCTACGTTTCTTTCTCTTTCTCACATATTAGATCTATGATGATGATAAAACTGGAAATGCTGATTGTGAAGCACTTTCACATAACAGTAATGGTGGAGGTTCAAGCCTTATGTGGCAGGGTCGGATCACATTATCAAGTAGGTTCCTATCCTTGTATATACATACATCATCTAATTATATAGTTTTATCCATTTCAGCATGTTGGATCACATTATCAAGTAGGTTCCTCTCCTTCTATATACATACATCATCTAATTATATAGTTTTATCCATTTCAGCATGTTATTGCATGAGACAATTGCCTCTATGGAAACTTCATCATCATAATAAGGCTATTCAAGAGTTAAAGTAAATGAAAAGTTTAAAGAAGAGATATAGTTAGTGATGGCATTTTATCTCAGCTTAGATGTAAGATTCTGCAACTTGTAAAGTTATTTCTACATGCTGCAGTCACAGAATCATATGTGCGATTGATGAAACCTTGAACATGAAATATGATTTGCATTTCCTCTGTGATAGCTGCAATATTAGAATTGAAACCAGGACTTAAGTTGTAGGGACTTAATTTAGTTCTTAGCAACTTTTTCATCTCCAAATGTATGGAAGGATAGAGGCATGTACGTAGTTCAAAGGGACCAGTATTTCCTTCTGGTACTAACTCATGCCCCACTCCCAACTTTTTCTATTAATGCTGATACAGCCTTCGGAAGTTATCGGCCTTAATAACCTTTTTGTTCTTTGACTAGGGGTGCTTGTCTTTAAACAAATAAACATCAATAGCTTTTAGCTTACTGAATGTGGAAGTTCTTGCCACAAACTGAAAGAAAGACTATGAATTGCATGATCCTTTCCTCTTGGAGTCCCCTTATCATCTTTCTTCCAGAAGTGTTTTAAAATGCTTGAGATCTTCCGGAAAAGGTCAACTCTCTGTTGTATGCATTCCTATAGAATGTCGTGTCTGTGATTATGAACGTTTTACAAATTGAAGTCAAGAAATGAACCCACATAATACAGGAGAAAATTCTCCTTTATGCTTATTGGTCCGAATTTGCCTGTCGGTGATCAAGTTGCAGTATATGATTTCTTCAAATGCTATGAGGAAAACAGGACATTGATTGCTTGCATATGGCTTGTTTTACTAAATTTAGCTGGCTAGCCATAGGCTCATGTGACTTGCATAACTAGCAACCAGTCCTGGTATTAGAGGGTCCATTCCTGTTCCAGGACATCAGATTCATTTTCCCTATGTCTCTCCGTTTAGCTTTTAAGAAAACTACTATCATATCAGAAAACTGATATAATGTTATCTTAATAACATTGATTAAACTAATTAAATGTGTATATCTCTTTCCCATTTCTACAAATCACTCTACTTAAGCCATATGAAAACCAGAAAATCAGTAACTAGCATCCTTATGCTTCCCTTGTGGACAGTAGTTGGTGCTTTATCTACCAAATAAAACACGGCACTATGTGTTGGTAACATTTACTAAATATTTATAGGGATGAAAAATTATAAATAACCAAAAAGTATATAATTTTGTTATTAACGAAGAGTTATCGCATTTTATATTGATATCTTAAATTCAAAAATTATATCGCTCTATTATTAAAAACGAATCATGATTATTCAAGAATACATTTATTGAATAATTATATTTATTGTTAAAAGATGTGATTATCCATTTAAATACTTGTGTTCTTGTGAAGAGACATGAGAATTTTTATAAATAGGAGCCAAATTTCATTTGTCTGACACACCAGAAAAACACTTACATGAAATTTTTTATAGAAATTGATATCCTTATTATGCTCTGCTCAGTTCTCAGTAGATTGTTTCTGTTAGTGCAAAACGTAGATAATTATTGTGTTTCATTGTATCCTCGAGATTCATTTGTCAGTAACTCTTTTGCACACAAAAAATAAGTAGGGGCAAATAGTACCTTAAAAGAAAGTGACATTGATACATGCCTTGAAGCTTTCGTTAATTTCTCATAAATTTATTTTTATCCCCACATACCAACAATTTTAAAATTCTATTTTTGCAATTTATGAGAAATTAAAGGTGTGTTTGTTCACAGTGAATTCACATGCCACTATAATCATGGTACTATTAAGATAACTATCAGTAATGGGACAATATTGAGGTTAATGATCTAACTATTGATTTAGAAGAAATCTTTGTAGCAATAAGAGGTATGCCAAATTTTGGTTTACTATTATTGCATGAATTGAATTTCATGGTTATTTCTAATGAGATTAATTATATTATGCAAAAAGTATAAGTGTCTCATGGATTAGTTTTTGATAAAGTCAAATGCTAGTTTGTTAAATACATGATGTTTTACATGCATAGTTATGGTTGATACGTAATTATATAATATATATTATATCATGCAAGAAAGAAAGGAAAAAGATGGATGGAATTAGGGGTGAGCAAAATTCGATTCGATTCAAAAAATTTGATAAAAAATTTAAATTTTGAATTAAATAATTCGAGTTATTTGAGTTACTCAAGTTATTCGGATCAACTCGAATAAAAAATTAAGTTTTTTGGTTTAACTCGAACATGAATTACACAATTCGAGTTATTCGAAAATCCGAATAAGAAAAGGCAAAACTACGTTGTTTTGAAAAATGTTTACCTTTTCTAAAGTTAAAAGTCAAAACTGTTAAGTTAAAAGGCAAAAATACGTTGTTTTGATAAATATTTACTCATTAAGTTAAAATGTAAAACAATTATATTGTTTATGTAGTTAAATAATCTTGTACTTCGTCTACTAGTTAAATAATCGGTCCATGTAAACACAACATTGAGGATAAATAATATGATTAGTTAACTCGACTCCACTTAACTCAAAATTTTTTCACTCGATTCGATTCGAAAAAAACTTCAAATTGAGTTCGGTTACTAAAATATGATTCGTCAACTCGACTAACTCGAATTTTTTTGACTTTATTCAACTCGAATCGATTGAATACTCACCCCTAGAGAGAATGCATGGATGGAATGTAAATGCACGGTTGAGAAATAATCTATTAATGGATTAAAGCAATATTTTTCTTTTGAATGGTGATGACATGGTTCAAACATTAGTTGAAGATACTTCTATCTAGTAGAAGCATTATGACCATTCGGGAAAACCTTCCTAAGTCAAAAAGTTGTGTTAGCGAATTCAACAGTTACTTTCAAAATGTTGGGTTGAAATGATCTCTTGAAACAAAAAAGTGCAACTTGAAAAGTGATGTCATTTTAAAGAGTCACTTATGCACCAATCAGTGCATTATAAATAAATAATAAGTTTGAAGAATTGAAATTTAATTCATCCCATCCAATTTGTGAGTGAAATTTTTAGTACCAAAATATTCTTTATTTTTTATGATATATTTAATTTGAGATATGAAATTATTTGTCTATTTAAATCATGATATTAGTAACTAGCATTTGGATGATATTGATGAAACATTATTTTATTGCTAAAATGAAAGTTTGCATATGATCATATAATATAAATAGTTTTGGTGGTTGTTTTTGTTAAATAACCATAAGCTAAATGGGTTTTATATATGATTGCACATTTTTTATTCTATGTTATAAAGTTTGGACTAAAAGTGATTTTGACTAGAAATGAAATATGTCATATGTCATATGTATGGTTAATTTATGAAATATGTCAAGGAGATAAGAATTGGCGACTTCAACCTGCTCCAATACAACTTCAGGGAGATAAAGTTTGTGGTTTCACCGATCTGTTCTTTGGGGAACATGACCTGTAGATTCCATTTCATGGACCTATTTATGCATAGTGGTTAGGATGTTATGATCAGAATGAATCAGATGCTCCTAATTAGATGTGTATGAATGATATTTGTATGAATGCAGAATGTCATGAGAATGATCCCTTTTTAATGTTTGGGTTGTCATCGCTCGTCGTTCATCAAGGTCATATCACCGTCATAATATCATGTCTTCTTGTTTAGCTGATATCTTTAACAACAGATCTGAAAAAATGGTAACAGTCTAAACTTTCCTTCCTTAAATATTTTCAACCCTTAGGCTTGGTGAGTTCTAAATAACGGTCTTGTTTCAGGTTCTTGTACTATTTAGAAGCTCTTATAGTAATATGCAGAACTCCTTTTGTGAAGGTATTATTAGTCCATTAATCATTATTTCAATGCAAAATGCCTAAAAAAAGGATCATTAAGGTGGACAAAGCTGAAATTTATCATGAAACAAAGTCTAAAAAGAATGGATTAATCAAAGAAAGCGAACATTGCTGGAATACAAAATAGGTGAGGGGAACAAATAAGTGCCCCAAATATCGCAGCTTGAGCTTCTCTGTACAAACTTCTTGAGAACCATTTTGAACTCAACATGTGTTTAGGAGATCTAGTGTACTTTGTCGATGCCCCAAGGTGTAGCATACCTCCTTCTCGTTAATTCAAGTATAGCAAAATCACTGCATACCCCCACCTTCGATCAAAATTTGAATTGCCCTTTTACGGGTTTTCAATTCAAATCTTTTTGGTCTTAAGGCACCCTTTGCGGGTTTTCACCTTGGCCTCTCCATTTTTTTAAGGCAAAGTACTTCTTGACTGAGTCCGCATTTACTAGGTTAGGCAGGTTCTTGCCATCCATCTCAGCTAATATCAAAGCTCCTTCAGAAAAGCCTTTTTTACAACATAAGGTCCTTTCCAGTTCGACATCCATTTTCTTCTAAAGTCCTTTTGTATAGGAAGAATCTTCTTCAACACTAGGTCCCCCTCGTGGAATTCTTTAGGATGAACCTTTTTTTTTGTAAGCTCGTATCATTTGTTTTTGGTACATCTGACCATGACAAATAGCTTTTAACCTTTTTTCTTCAATTAGGTTCAATTGATCATATCGAGATTGGATCCATTCTGCTTCCTCCAACTTTAGTTCAGCCAATACTCGGAGAGAAGGAATTTTGACCTCAATGGTTAAAACCGCCTCTATTCTATAAACCAGAGAGAAAGGCGTTGCCCTGGTGGAGGTCCTAATAGATGCTTGATAAGCAAAGAGGGTAAATGGTAATTTCTCATGCCAGTCTTTGTAGGTCTCAGTCATTTTCCCCACGATCTTCTTAATGTTTTTATTGGCTGCCTCTATTGCACCATTCATTTTTGGGTGATACGGTGACGAGTTATGGTGTCTAATCTTGAATTGACTGCAGACCTCCGCTATTGTATTGTTGTTCAAATTCAGCGTATTGTTGGATATGATTCTTTCTGGCATTCCATATCGACATATGATCTCATTTTTTAAGAATTTGCTAACTATCGACTTTGTGACGTTGGCATATGAAACAGCTTCTACCCATTTAGTGAAGTAATCAATGACCACGAAAATGAAACGATGTCTATTAGAAGCTTTCAGTGATATTGGCCCAATGACATCCATGCCTCACATGGAGAAATGCTAGGGAGAAGTCATGACATGAAGAGGTGAGGGAGGCACATGAATTTTGTCTCCATAAATCTGGCACTTTTGACATTTCTTGGCGTAATTAATACAATCCCCTTCCATGGTGGACCAATAATACCCAAACCTCATGATTTGCCTGGCCATCGTAAAACTATTAGCGTGTGTCTCGCAAACGCCCTCATGGACTTCTTCCAAGATTTTCTTAGCCTCGACAGCATCCACACATTTTAATAGTACCTGATCATTTCCTCTTTTGTATAGGATCTCTCCATCTAAGACATAGTCACTGGCTAGTCTTCTCAATGCCTTATTATCATTTTCGGTTGCTTGGTCATGCTACTTGCGATTTTTCACATATCGTAGCGTATCTTGGTACCAAGGGCGGTCATCATTTTCTCCTTCTTCAATACTATAAAAATGAGTCGGGATCTCATAGATGCTCATCTGGATAGGCCTCATGTCCTCATGTTTGTTCACTTTGATCATGGAAGCTAAGGTAGCCAACGCGTCAGCTATCTGGTTTTCATGTCGCGAGAGGTAGCAGAAAGTGATATCATCAAACTCCTTAATTAATTCGTGAACTAACTCTCGATAACGGATTAATTTGGGATCTTTTGTCTCTTATTCACCTTTGAGTTGGTATATCACCAATACAGAATCCTCATATACCTCTGGTTCTTTGATTTTACGTTCTACAGTTATACAGATTCCCATGATGCATGCTACATATTCTGCCATGTTGTTTGTGCAATCAAAATCTAATTTACTAGTAAAAGGATAATGATCTCCGTTCAGGGGTACTAGGACTGCCCCGATTCCAATGGCCACAGCGTTTAAGGCACCGTCAAATTTTAGCTTCCATATATAATCTTCTTGGGAGTCTTCTTCAATGGTTGCCACGTACATTAGGTCTTCATTCGGGAAATCAAAATTCAAAGGCTCGTAATCCTCTAGGGCTCTACTAGTTAGAAAATCAGCTATTGTACTCCTTTTCACGGTCTTCTGGCTCACATAGACTATGTCAAATTCGGGAAGCAGAATCTGCCATTTGGCCATCCTTCCATTCAAAGCAGTCGACTCCATCATATACTTTAGGGGATCTAGTTTCAAGATTAGCCAAGTCGTATGGTACAACATGTACTGCCTCAGTCTTCGAGTTGTCCAGATCAAGGCGCAACATAATTTCTCGATTGGCGAGTATCTTATTTCATACTCAGTGAATTTCTTACTGAGATAGTATATCGCCATTTCTTTCTTTCCCGTCTCATCGTGTTGGCCAAGCACATATCCCATAGAATTGTCAAACACTGTCAAATATAGTATCAGTGGCTTATCCGAACTGGGTGGTAATAGTACTGGGGCATTGAACAGGTACTGTTTTACCTTGTCAAAAGCTTCCTGGCATCTCTTGTCCCATACACTCGGATTATGCTTATTAAGAAGACGAAATATAGGGTCACATTCTCGGTTAGCTGTGAAATGAATTGGGCAATGTAATTTAGTCTTCCTAAGAAACCTCGAACTTCTTTTTGAGTACGTCGCAGAGGTAATTCTTGTATCGCCTTGACTTTATCTGGGTCAATTTCAATTCTCTTTTCACTGACTACGAAGCCTAGCAGCTTCTCTGACCTAGCCCCGAAGGTACATTTTGTTGGATTGAGCTTGAGTTGGAACTTTCTCAACCTTAAGAACAATTTCCTCAGGACTTGCACCTGCTCTTTTTCTATTCGGGATTTTGCAATCATATTATCAATGTAAACCTCGATTTCCTTGTGTATCATGTCATGAAACATGGTTACCATGGCTTTTTGATACATTGCTCCCGCATTCTTTAATCCAAATGACATCACTTTATAGCAAAATGTTCCTCACAATGTTACGAATGTGGTCTTTTCCATGTCTTCGAGATGCATCTTTATCTGATTGTATCCAGAGAAGCCATCCATGAAGGAGAACAGTGAGTAGCCTACTGTATTATCTACTAAGGTGTCAATGTGAGGCAATGGGAAATTATCTTTTGGGCTAGCTTTGTTCAAGTCCCTGTAATCCACACATATTCATAATTTTCCATCTTTTTTAGGGACGAGGACGATGTTGGCTACCCATTCTGAATATTTGACCACTTGTAAGAATCCAACATCAAATTACTTATTAACCTCTTCTTTTACTTTCAGCAAAACGTCACGCCTCATCCTTCGGAGCTTCTGTTGGACTTGCTTACATCCTTCTTTTATGGGGAGGTGGTGTACTACAATATCAATGTTTAACCCGGACATATCTTGATACGACCATGCGAAGACATCTTTGAATTCTTGGAGTAACTCAATATGGTCTCGTCTCGTTTCTTCGGCTATGCTAACTCTAATTTTCACTTCTTTTCCTTCTTCCAAGGTCACAATCTCTACTGTCTCTTTATAGGGTAGAATTTACTTCTCTTCTTGTTCTACCATCCTTAACAGATCTGGGGATAAGCTGCAGTCTTTGTCATTTTCAAAATCCTGAGATCCCTCTAGACACATGTCTTGTTTAAAAGGAGATTCTGAGTCAGTATCAGAGTCACTCATGTCGTTGATATATGGAGACCTGCTGTAGGCACGCAAAGATATCCAAAGAACAAATGAATTTAATGATAGCTATTGGTATGGTATAGTCATGAATGAAATGAAAGAGTAAAAGAATGTTCGCTCAAAGTGAGACACAAAGATGTATTTTTCATTGAAATAAAGGTATTGGACATGAGCCTATTTCACATAGAGATCCCTATTAATTCTAGGCTTAAAGCAATAAGTGTTTTGAACATTATTTTAAATCAGCTCTAAAAACTACAGGAATCTCTTCCGCAATCTAATTGTTCAGAACACTTTTAGGCTCATAAGGGCGGATGCCCGATAAGTTTTCTTCCACCATCCCCTCTTCAGATATGGCGTTGATGCTCCAACTTTTTATCATTTCTTCGGTAGTTTATTTTCTTTTCATTCTCCATTAGGGTTAATGATTCCCTCTGAAATGAATGTTTTGGATATATGGGGAAAGGTCATTGGTTCCCATTTGACCTCTATCCCACTAAATCGCGCTCTTCTTCTCTCTTGTTTCTTTTTAAATTCTTTCTTTCTTTGCCTCACATCTGGCTTATAGTCCAAGCCACAACGATCCTATTTTTTAGTCAAGATTGATACTTCGACCTGTCCCTGGAGGTATTTTCCGAGTCCTCTTCCAGGTAATGCTCCCTTTCCAGCTGTCAGTCGCAAGCTTATCCTCATAGCTTTGGATATTTTGGGCACTGGGATTTTGCTTCCCTCGACGATGAAAGTTGCGTTCACAAATTCCAACAATTGGAATGAACATTCTATCGCTTCACCATCGGCCTTTATATACGGTGCATCATTGGTAATCGATGCAATAATGTCTTCTTCTGCATTTATAGTTACCAATCGGCCCTCCGTTACCAACTTTAGCTTTTGGTGAAGTGATGATGGTACTGCCCTTGTTGAGTGGATCTAAGGCCTCCCCAATAGGCAATTGTAAGAAGGTTTAATGTCCATTACCAAGAAGTCCACCTTGTATGTGTTTGGACCGATCAAGAGAGGTATCTCAATCCTTCCCATAACATTCTTTTCAATACCATCAAATGCTCTCACTATATTTTGGCACGATTTCATGTGAGAGTTGTCGACAGGTAACCTGTTTAATGTGGACAGGGGCAAAACATTCAGTGCCGATCCGTTGTCAATTAGTATTCCCGGTAATGTGTGCCCCTTGCAACGGGTAGTGATATGCAGAGCCTTGGTGGATCCCATGCCCCCGGGTGGAATTTCACCGTCATTAAAAAAGATGAAATTGTCGGCCTTAATATTGTTGACAAGATGATCTAGTTTGTTTACTAAAATGTCGTCAGTGGCATAGGTCTCGTTTAACACCTTCATAAGCGCGTTATGGTGCGTCTCCGAACTTAAGAGTAGAGCCAGTACTGATATGCGAGCTAGCTGCTTGTGTAGCTGCTCCACGATACTATACTCACTATGTTTTATGAATTTCAAAAATTTCTTAGCTTTTCTCTCAGTTATTAGCTCATTAGCAGGTAGTTCTGGCTTCTCTTTCCTTTGTTCAACCACCAAAGACTTCTCCTTTACAGGTTCTATTTTTGTGTTTGGGGCATCATAGCGCTTTCCACTACGTGTATAGGAACCCATATCTTTATCTTCTTCTAATGTGCAAACTTGGCCCTCCTCTTTCAGGAATGTCACATTGCAGTCATAATTCCAAGGTACCATTTTGCTATCTTTATAAAGAAAAGCAACGAGTTTTTGAATTATGACCTTCAGTGTAACTTGTGCCTCGATTTCGTTGGCTCTTAGTCGTGAAATAATTATTATTGGGTGATTAGCCCTGTAGACCTTCTCCGATGACCCTCCTTCTGAGGCACAAACATCGTTTCCTTCGACGTACTCAAAGAATTCAAGTTTCTTGTTGTCCATTAAACCTTGTACTAGGGCCCTGAATTCACTGCATTCTTGAATTTCATGTCCTTTTTCATCATGGAATGCACAATAGTCTATTACTCCTTGGGATCTATCTTCCAAATCTGATACGATTAATCCATTTTCTACCATTTCTTTCCAAACCTCTCTCAGCGGGGTTTTCACTTCAGCGATATTCTCCTTGATTCTCCTCCCCGCGCTCTTGGCTATTGCGTTTACTCCTTTACCGGCATGGTTGGGTAACAGATTTTCTGCACTAGACGGACCATCGAATTTGACAATGTCCATATTGATGAGCCTTTCGACCAACTTTTTGAAAACGGTGCAATTTTCTATCGAGTGCCCCGTAATTCCTACATGGTATTTGCATTGGGCATTTGCGTTATACCATTTAGGGTATAAGGGTTGCATTGGTTTTTGGTAGATAGGGGAAACAACGTGTGCATCAAATAGACTTTGGTACAACTCCCCGTATGTCATTGGAATATGCGTAAACTGGGGCTTCTCCGTTCTTTGCCTAGCATTGGACTCTTGTCTTGGTGGGCCCTGATAACCAGTAGTTATCGTTCTCGTTTGGCTCACAGTATCTGGCTTTGAATAACTCTTTTTATACGTGGTTACATTATTCACGTCATTTTCTCTTTTCTTTGGGGCTGACCTTTTGGCGCTTTCACTAGCCTCTATCTTTCCGCATCTTATCGCATTCTCTATCATCTCGTTGGTCATTACTATATCCAAAAAAATCTCAGCATGTGATTAATAAAAGGTGCTTTCAGGGTATTGATGAAGAGCATGGTCGTTTCTCTTTCTAGCAGTGGCGGTTGGACTTGTGTTGCGACCTCTCTCCACCTTTGCGTGTATTGCCTGAAGCTTTCATTTGGCTTTTTCTTCATGTTTTGTAGTGTGATTCTATCAGGCGTCATGTCTGTTACATGGCTATACAGTTTTATGAAGGCTTGCGCCAGGTCCTTCCACAAGCTAATTTAGGCACGATTTAGCTGGTTATACCACCTGGCCGTAGCTCTAGTCAAGCTACCTTGAAAATAGTGAATCAATAGCTGATCATTGTTGACATATCCTATCATCCTTCGACAGAACATGGTAATGTGAACCTTAGGCCAGTTGGTCCCGTTGTATTTTTCAAATTCTGGTACTTTAAACTTTGGAGGGAGCACTAAATCTGGGACCAGACTCAACTCCTTAGCATCGATTCCACTATAGTAATCAGCAGTTTCCAACACTTTGAATTTTTCTTCTAGCCACTTGCATCAGTCCTCTAGTTGTTTTGGGAGCTCCACTCTCGCCTTTCTTATTTCTACTATGTCGTTAAGGTCAGGGACAACAGAATTTGCTGGGTTGTCTTCAGGGTTGAAGCCCAAACCCATATGGAAATTTATCGGTGCCGAAGTACCCGTCTGATATTGGGGCCTGATATTGATGGACACCCTTTGTGGTTGTGCTTGGGTGTCGGTTAGGGTAAAGCTTGGAGGATAAATAGGATGCTTATTGTCGTCTCCAGTATTGAGCATAGGGCTCTTCCCTTTTTCTAGCCCTCCAGCTAGCAGCTGTGTTAACTGGTTCATCATGCTCCTCTGGGATTCTAGCATTTGTTCCCTCATATCCAGCTGGATTTTGGCTAATTGTTCTTGCGTTTGCATTTACAATTGATCCTGCCTCTCCTTTTGCATTTGTTCCAATCTTTCCAACCTTTGGTCTATTGCTTCTGTTTTCTTTCGTGTAACGTAAGGATGTTCTAGGGTAATTGCCATGATTTTAGAGTCCTTTTGTAAGTTTGAATGCGCATGATACAATGAAATGCAAATGCATTAATGCAAATGAATGCAAAAAGGCATTGATTCTGATTCAATTCCATTAGAGCAACTTTTCTAGAAAACCAATTTCTTTACACAAAATAGATTACATATATGGCCTTCCCCGAATGCCTAAGGCTTTGACTTGCCTAAGAAGCCAATCTAACTCTCAGCCTCGATCTGACTCTAACTCATTTTTCACACTTAGTACATCAGCTTGGGCCGTCATAGGTTGTAAGCGATCAGCCACCTCCCGCACTTGGGTCAAAGCTTCACCCATGACATAATCCCTTTCTCTGACCTGGTCTTGAGATCGATGAAACTGCTCTTTCCACCGCTCATTATTTACTTCCAGCAGTTCAACCCAGAGCTCACAGTTTTGTAGCGCAGTTTCCAGTTCTTCTGTCCTCCCTTTTAGCTCTTCGATCTTGCTTAGACTAACCCTTAATTCGATTACAGAATTGTGACTATGACATTGCTGCAGTGACTTTTCCAATTCTGCCACTCGAGCTCTTAACCTCTCCTTTTCACTTTGGCTTTCCAACAAGTTCTTTTTTAAACCGTCTTCTTGTACTCGAGTATCATGAAACTTTTTTTTCCACTGATCGGCTTTAGTCTTTTCTTCTTGGATTTCCTACTGCCATTGCTCCGATGTTTTACCCAAACCAGATGTTCTTACTGACATACGCAACTTCTTGTAATCCATTTTTAAACCGTCCAAATCCTCTTCGGCTTTGTTCTTTCCCTTCTTTAATTTCTCAGCTTCTAGTTTATGAATGTCGACATCTAATCTTAAACGCATCTTTTCCTCTTCTAGCTGCTCTATCTTCTTTCTCAATTCTGAACTCTTTTTTTCGAAGTCTTGCTTGATAATCTCTAACTTAGACGGGATTACTTGTAGATGCTCCTCTATCGGCCGAGTGTTCTCTTAACTTGGCATAAGAATGTTATCATTGACCCTTTTACCCCATCACTAATTATATTTGGGGGTTGTCATCAGATTCACGGTAAATATTTTCATTCTGCGAGTTTGGTTCCAAGCATTTGATATTTCACGAACCTTCTTCTTGTAATTATGACCCTTGTATGAAAATTCACACTGAGCCAACCCTTGCATCGATGGTACGAATTATCTCGATCTGTACTGTCTCAATATAAGCAAAGAAGCATATCCAACGGCTCCTCAAATTCCAAGAAGAGGAACCCAGTTAAAGTCTCCACATCGGTACATAATTTCACTAGGGATCATCCAAGGAGATCTCCATTCGACGTCCTCCTCTTGGAGATTTTGGAGAATCGCCATCTACTTTTCTTTTAAAATGTCGTCTCACCTCGGTGTAGCCACTAATTCCTTCAATGGAGAATAGTTTTCGGAGAAAATTCGATAGGAGACCTTCTCTACCTTCCAAAAGTGGCTATGGAACCAAGCTAACAAAATTTGCGCAAACCCGATGAACCTTCCTTCACCTGCTCTCTGACATGCATTCAAGGATCTAAAAGTTTCGACCAAGATTGCTGAGACAGGTGTGACCCTTTTATCGAGCTGATCGAACAAGTCCGAAACTGCCTCGTCTATATGCCCTAGTGCTTTAGGGAAAACAACCAAACATAAATACCTAAAGCGAAGACATCAACTTTTTTCTTCATATCGGGATGTGCTAGCACCAAATTCCTCAAGCTTTTTCATGGGATACACTTATTATCCCCTTTTTTGCTGGATTCAGGCTGCAACCCACTATTCGCTTATCCCCGTGATGTTCATCAGCTTTTTACGAACATCGGGACACTGATAGCTCTAGAATAAGCATTGTCAGTCTGAATCTTTGGGCAACGGAGTAAGGTCATGTACTCTTCTACAGTAGGCACCAAATCCACCTTTCCAAAAGTAAAACAACTATAAACAGGGTTCCAAAACTGGGCAAGGGCTCGAAATAAGTTCTTGTCCACTTTGATATCGAGTAGATAGGGCAAATCGCTGTAATTAAAGTAGAATAGTTGCTTGATCTCGTCATCCTATTGATCCCATATTTCTTTCATTTCTTGAAGATTTTTTTGGATTACGCTGATACGAGTGAAATCCCACAACTCCGACACATACCCCTCCGTAAGACTATCACTTTTCTCTTGCTGTATTTTCTCTGACCAAATTCGAATGGCCGCATTATCCTCTACTTTATCAAGAAAACTCTTTTCCATGATAAGCTCTCTATATAGATACTGAACGTGAATCAACACCTCTTGTATGATGAAAATGGCAAGCAATTACGGTTAAAGCAAAACAAAGCAAGTCAATATTAAACACAAAGCTAAGATTCAAAGCAAACGAGAAATAACGAATAAAACACCTATTTGGGTAACCATTAGGGTTTGGCATGGTTCTTCTTAGGGTAAGCTATTAAGGCTCACTATATGCTGTTTGGTTCTAAAGTAAAGGTACCTGAACCGGCAGATTCCTCGATCCTCAACCATTATAGGCTCATATGGACTGAGTTCAGTTCAGGGGAATACATTTCCCTATGGCCATGCAATGACGAAAATCTGACGAAGACATAGGTACGGATATATCCTGAAAGCGATTCACTATCCCATGCAGAGGTGAAAACCTCACGAAGGTGTAGTTTCTCACTCCCACTTAAAAGGTATAATCGAGCGGTCATGCGATGCAATGTGCAGAAAGATACCAAAACTTAAACCAACACAACAATTATAAACCACAATGATGAAGATCGTAATAAAGACGGATGAAATGCAACGAAAGGATCGTATATTTAAATCAAGTTTTCAATTTTCGACAAAAAGATAAAAAGTAATCAACTCGTGACTTGACTCTCTTATTTTGGTTCCCCAGTGGAGTCGCCAAGCTGTCGAAACCATTTTTTTTTGAAAAGAGATCGACTGTTATTTTAAAAATAAAAAAACGAAAAAACGGGAGTCGCCACCGATTTTTTTTTGAGGTGTGATTGGAGCGCCTTACAATTCAATCATTTTAATAAAACATTTTTATTTTACTAAAACAATGATTTTGGTCTACGAAATTTGAGAAAAACAGATTCGAGAGTCGGTTACATGCGAGGAAGGATTAGCACCCTCGTCACGCCCAAAATTGGTACCTAATTGATTAATTAATGTCTTAATGTCGAAAGTTGAAAATTTTGAAGAGACTTAAAATATGATCCTTTTGTCAAAATCACTTAAAAAATTTTAGAAAAGGGCGTATTTCACGTCAATCGAGAAAGAGAATTATATCCCGTGAGTTAGGACACAATATCTTAAATCACGAAACGAGAATAAACACCAAAAATTTTATTTATTTTTAGAAATTTTTTATTATCTCGGTTTTAGAAAAGAAATCATATTCCGTAAGTTGGAACACGACCTTTTTTAATTCACGAGATAATTTAAAAATGTGTTTTTGAAAAATGGTTCGTATATTCGGATTTATTGGGAAAAAAATTGAAACCCCGTAAGTTGGGGAACGACTTTTCGAATTCCAAAATACGAAATATTGCTAATTTTCTTTTAAAGCTTTTTTTTTTGAATAACGACGAATGCGATATTTAAACGATGTGTATTTACTTAAACGATGTGCATTTCAATTATTCGGGGTGTACATAAAAATAACCTATTATCTAATCCTAACAAATAACATAATGATAATGAAACAATATAAACCGTTACACAACAAATATTGGAATGATGAATCATACATAATAGGATGAAATAGCATCTAATTTAAATATTGAAAAGTAAAACGAATGAATTAATAGGTAAAAAATAATTATAAATAATATTTGATTTAAAATTTAAAATGTGACAAAATATTAAATATATAGATAAAATTTATATACGCAATATTAAAACTATAGTTTTATCCAAAAATAATAAAATAAAAACATAAAATATAAATAAAGTAAAAAGATAACAAATAAGTAGCTAAATGAACAAATAAATTTAATTATATTAATTAAAAGACCTAATTGTTAACCAAACTGAGTTTAAAAGATAAATTAAGATAAAAAATAAACAAAGGACCTATTTGAAAGGCGCAAATAACTCAGAGGGATCAACTGGGGAAATATCCCTACCCTCTGAAACGCACCATTCTGCTAGGACCAAATCGGAACTGAAATAAAACTTGAAGTATAAATATGAAAATAAAAAAAAAACTGGAATGAAACAATTGAAAAATGCGGAAGGGTCTCACACGCAAATAGACCATTGAAGTAAAAACAAGCGGATCCTCCCCTTGGGTCGGGTCCACACGCGAGTTAGGGGTGTAGAGACCAAAACGGCATCGTTTTAGGGCTATAGGGATCAGCCCAAAATGGCGCCGTATTGCATAGTCTATAAAACTAATTTTTTTTAAAAAAAAAACATGCTATTCTCTGTTTAAAAAAAAACTAAAAACTCTCTCACCCCCTCTCAGACTCTCCAAAATTCGGCCAAGCTCAGGTCGTCGAACCATCGTCGCGGCCACTGGTCGTCGACGACTGTAACACCCCCTACCCGTATCCGTTGTCGGAATAGGGTATGAGGCATTGCTGGAGTTTACTGAACATTTTCAATAATTCTGAATCATTTATTGTTCATATTTTGAAAATAATCATAACGTCTCTCTATTGGGCTCTCGAAGCCCAAAACATTTATTAGGAACCTACTGGGATTAAATCGGAATCATAGGAAATTTTTCGCAGAATCCTAAATATATATATATATATATATATGAGAGAGAGAGAGAGAGAGATTTTAAAAATTTTTTATTTCCGAATTAGGTTCAGGGTTCATACGGGCGTGTCACATAACAAATCTTTTCATAAGAAATTGCATAACTGAAACCTTTCCTCTCTTTCATAAGCTCAATTATATTTTCATCTAAGCACTTACCATTCTAATGCACCTTATAATTAAATATATTACCATTCAACAGTAATTTGACACTTGCCTAAACTTCAAGCAACAACATTGGTTAGCATACTTCAATATTGACAAGCTTATTTTCTCGCCATGTCTCACTTAAATTTATTACTCGTCTTAATACACATAATTTTCCTTGTATCAACGTATCAAAGATAGTCTCATATTTATATGTCATGATACATATCATTTTCTTGTTGTTTCTTCTTAAATATAAATTATTCAATTCATTATGACAATATTTCATGTACCATAATTTTTTATAAGTTCAATGTATATTTATTTGAGAGTGCTTAATAATCTTGAATATGCATAATTATCGTGCAAGTTTCACATGGATGTATTTTCCATGTCATATTTTAGTATATCAAATAATTATCATTTCTATGTATTTCAAGTTTAATTTCATGATTTTATGTACTTATCATTTTCTATTTTTATCCCGTTGAATTTCTTGGAATTTCGATGGATTTTCAAGGGTACACTTTAGTGTACAAATTCGGGTCTGTCAATTCATATTCATGTGCGCACATTTTTCAATTCAGAGAGCACACTCCCGCGAACCTCATTTCTTACAGCGGGATTACCAGTCCAGGCTAAATCTCCTGCAATGACAATTACTCTAATGAGCTTGGATCTGAATTACCAGTCCAGGCTAAATTCAGACCCTAATTCGGATTACCCGTCCGTGCTAAATCCATTTTCCACATATTCTTCGGGAGGGCTATATCAAGATCACTCGTCCGGGCTAGATTTTTTTCACACATATTCTTCGGGAGGGTTATATCAGGATAGGATCACCCGTCCGGGCTAGATCCTTTTTACCGTCAATTCCTTTTCAGAGATCTATCGAATTTTCCTTCCATTCAACCGGGATTTCTTCCCCTTTTTATCAAATATATCAATGTTTCATCAATTTTCATATAATGAACATTCAAATCATATTCACATCAATAAGAAACATTTCAAGCATTTAAGAATATAATTCAAGTTACACGAACTTATCGGGCTAAATTGCAGAAATATCAAAATTCAGGGACATTTTGGTAATTTTCCATTTTTCTTGAATTTCCACCCAAATCTTGATCTAAATTAATATTTCATTCAATTTATTAATTTAAATTATAAAACAATTCATTTCATGCAATTTGGTCATTTTTGACTGTAACACCCATTACCCGTATCCAACACCGGAAAGGGTACAAGGCATTACCAAAACACATACACTTGTAAACGTATTAAACCGAGTTATAAAATTTCATCTAAATTAAAAATTTCAAAATAATTAACATGCTTCTATAACTTTTCACAATATATCCTCAAAATATTATAATCATAATAATTAGGGCCTACGAGACCCGATACATACTCATGCAATTCAATGCTTCATTTCCATTCCATTCAATTCGCAATTTCTCATGTCACAATTTAAATCATATCACTAGCAATTTCCATTTAATTCACGTACAATTCAATGACATTAAGTTCAACACTAATACGTATTTACCATTTATCTCAATGTTTATCGATTATACCATTCAAAAACACATTTATGAAATTCTCAATTTTGCAATGAAAATATCACTTTAGCTTAAATAACGACATCATCCTGTTATAAATACACAACCACTTATCCATTTGCTTTAATTCTTTTGGGCTCATTTGTCACTTACCATCCTTAATCAAATTAGGGAACGGTTACGGAAAATTGAGTACTTCACTTCCTCTTGGCCATAGTATAACTATGGTCTTATGTATGATCACTTATCACTTGTCCCTAATTAGATAAGTGTAGCTAGGCTACCACTTATCAGTTTGTCACTTGATCAGATAAGTGTAGCTAAAGCTACCACTTATCACTTTGTCACTTGATCAGATAAGTGTAGCTAGGCTACCACTTATCACTTTGTCACTTGATCAGATAAGTGTAGCTAAAGCTACCACTTATCACTTTGTCACTTGATCAGAAGTACTCAAATCCGGTATTCCGCTCAATTTGATCATTTATTCAGTTTTCGCATTTTTATTTTATTCTCATTTCAACAATAAATATATATTTCATCATACATTATATAATTCATGAAATTAACATTTAATCATTAAATTTCAGCCATATGAACTTACTATTTCATTATCTTTCCACACTTGTTCCTATGCACATCACACAAGATATAAACATATCATTCAACCATAGTTGCAAGCTAGTGTATTTAAACATAACTCTTTTTGGAACTAACCACATGATAAATCATTCATGACATTATTTCATGCCAAATCATATACCGAATATACCATATACACATACTATGAAACTTTATTTTCACACATGAGCTTAAACCATAACCAATAATGCACAAATAAAAGCATCATTCATATTTCACCGTTTATCAGTTATAATCAAACATATGACCAATTATACAGAAATCATTCATATATTTCCCAATTTTCCTTCACCTCCTCTCCATTCCTCATCCTTAATGTGTATAACACATTTAAACAACATTATTCGTACTTTCACTATTTTCTTGTATGTAAAATTCAAGTTGTCCGTCTGAGTTAGAGTCACTAAATTATTTTTCCCCGGAGCTAAAGAACTCCAAATTAAGATCCATAAATTTTTCCCAAAACTAGATTCACATATATTATTACCATAAAAATTTCAGAATTTTTGGTTTAGCCAAATAGTACAGTTTATTCTTTAAAGTTTCCCCTTTTTTGCTGTCTGACAGTTTTGACCTTTCTTCACTAAAAATTAATTATCTCATTGTACAAAATTCAGATCATGTTTCTATTTATTTCTTTTGAAAATAGACTCATTAAGGATTCTAAGGATATAAAATTTAACTCATATTTATTTTTGTAAAATTTTTAACAATTTTCCAAAGTCAAAATAGGGGATTCCGAACTCATTCTAACTTGGTCTAACTAAACTTCAAATATCTCAAAATTTACAATTTCATTACTTATACCGTTTCTTCTATGAGAAACTAGACTCAACAAAATTTAATTTCATATTTTATTCATCCTCTAATTCAATTCCCACAATTTTTGGTGATTTTTCAAAGTTAGACTACTGCTGCTGTCCAAAATTGCTTTAGTGCAAAATGTTGATTTCCGTTTTGCCCCAAATTTCACAGTTTATACAATTCGGTCCTTTCTCAATTAACCCCTCAATTAATATAATTTTCTCAATTAATACTTTACCTAGACATTATAAGTTGTTACACAACTATTGAAATTCAGAATTTCCACATATAAATCTATCTTCAAACTCTTTTACTATTAGGTCCCAAACATTCACTTTCTATTCAATTCTTTCAATAAAATCAGCATATGAACAATTTAAAGCTCTAATTCCATGCTAAATCATCATATACTTCCAGCACATATTCATAGCAAATTTCAACTTCTTTCATAGAATCAAAAACTAATGAATTCAACAAGTGGGCCTAGTTGTAAAAGTCACAAAAACATAAAATTTTCAAGAAATAATCAAGAATTGAACTTACCTGCAGTAAAAATAGGAAGAACCAGCTTAAGGAAACCCTTATATGGTGTTTTTGCTGATGAGAATGCAGAAAAATAAAGAGAAATCTGGATAATTCCACTTTGGTCCTAACTTTATTAAGTAAATTTTGCAATATTTCAATTTTGCCCTTAATTCTCCTTACTTTGTTGCTGATTTCATGCCTTTGCCGTCCAGCCCAAATAGACCTTGGGTCTATTTGCCTTTTAAGCCCTCTTCCTTTTATCATTTAAGCTATTTAATCATTTCCCAAAATTTTGCATTTCTTACAATTTAGTCTTTTTTGTTCAATTAATTATCGGAACTTTAAAATTTCTTAACGAAACTTCAATACTAACTTTTTAACACTATATAAATATTTATAAAAATATTTATGACTCAGTTTAAAATCCCCGAGGTCTCGATACCTCATTTTTGATTCTAATTATTTTAATATTTATTTCTAGTGTACTATTCACTATTTCAAAAATTTTCCTAACTTCACATTTAACTTATACTCACTAAATTAATAATATTTTCTACCCATTTGTCGAATTTAGTGATCTCGAATCACCGTTCCGACACCTCTAAAAATTCAGGCCATTAAATTTTTCATCGTCGGATTTGTGGTTCCAAAACCACTGTTCTGACTAGACCCAAAATCGGACTGTTACATTGACATTTTTACAAAATTACCCTTAAAAATGTACTTTTATTCAATTTAGTCCCTAAACCTAAAACATGTAAATTAGCTATTTTAAAATAAACTCATATTATCTGAATATTGACATATATTTTTCCTCCTCCTCCACTCCATTCCACATCCTTGATATATACATAATACCAGTATTATCTTGTTTACTCATAACAAGTTGTTCACTTGAGTCATAGTCACTAAATTAATTATATCTTAAGCTACAGAACTCCGAATTGAGATCCGTAAATTTTCTATGAAATTAAAATCACATATATTCTTACCATAAAATTTTCAGAATTTTTATTTAGCCAATAAGTACAGTTTATTTTAAAATTTTCCCTGTTTCACTGTTTGACAGTTCCGACCCTCTTCAATAAAAATTAATTATCTCTTTGTACAGAATTTGGATGATGTTCTTGATTGTTTCCATTGAAAATAGACTCATTAATAATTTTAAATATATAAATTATAATCCATAATTATTTTTTACAATTTTTAATGATTTTTCCAATTCAGAACAAGGGAACCCGTATTCATTCTGACCTTGTCTCACAAAATTTATTATATCTCGTGATTTAAAATTTTATTACTTGCACCATTTCTTTTATGAGAAACTAGACTCAATAATATTCATTTCCATATTTTATTCATACTCTAATTCGATTTCCATAATTTATGGTGATTTTTCAAATTTAACCTCTGCTGTTGTCCAAAACTGTTTTAGTGCAAAATGTTGATTACTAGGTGTATAACTCCCTTATTCCCTTTCTCTATAATATTTCCCATCACTTTCACTTAGTTCTCTTCACTAATATATCATGAACATAAGACCTTATATAAGAAAACTCTACTATAACATTATTTGCATGCTTTTTCAATAATATCAAACTTAAAAATATATTAAAATCTTGATGTTCTTACCTTGTGCTATTGATTTCAATCTTTAACTTGATTTTCTCTCTCCTCTAGCTTCTATTTCTTGAATCTAACTTGATATTCTAGCTCCCCATTGTCTCATTGTTATTCTTCTCTCTTGGAAGCTATGGAAATTCTTTTGATTTCAAGGTGAAAATGGTAAATTTTTGGTGGAAGGACCAAATTGTAAAGAAAGCAAAACTTTCTTTCTTCTCCTCTCTTCTCACGTTAGTTGCATGGAAATATGGTGGAATGGATGATTCCTCATCTTCCTTTTCTTATATATACTAAATAAAATACTAATAAAATAATAAAATATCATTTAAAAATTAAATTAAAATATTAATAAACTAATATTTATTTATTTAATTAATATAAAATATCTCCAACATCATCATTATCTTCTAGATTTATCTCTCTTCTAATTGACCATTTTTCCTTTATAATCTTTAAAATCTCATCCTTGAGTCATCACTTAATTTGGTAAAATTACGATTTAGTCCCTCAAAATTCTCCACTTTTCAATTTTGTCCTAATTCATCCATTTTCCTTAGTTTCTAGATTATTTCACCCTTAAAATATTTACACTATTGATCCTTCAAAATTTTCATATTTACACTTTAACCCCTCAAATTTTGAGTATTTACTCTTGGGTAACAAAACTTTTCTCACTTTTGCAATTTAATTCTTTCTTGAATTAATATGTCATAATATACTTCTCAATGTTGTCATAACTCAAAATTGTTCTTTTTGCCACTTTATTTCCTTACTATATCAAAGATAATATCTTACTGTAAAAATTTTCGGGGTATTCAACGACGGCACCGCCATCCACGGTGGCTGGAAAATCGAAAGAAGGTCATTTTTTTGGCTTTTCGACTTTCCCAACTCAAAAAACATCGTTTTTCATCGGAAACGACGAACCTTGACCCCCCATGACGGTGCAAATGTGAGAAAAGGGTAAGATTCGACTCCTTTCTTTTTTATTTTTCTTAAAAACTAGTAGAAATATAAGTAGAAAAGAAATAAAAAAACAAAAGAACCACCTTTTTTTGTTTCCGATTGCTTTTTTTTATTGATTTTTGTCGTAAAAAATTACAACTTGTGTGTGGTGGATTTTTATAGTCGAAAAAAAGAAAAAATACAATTTTGCTACTGTTTTTCTCCTTTTTTGCCTCTGTCTGTCCTTCTTTGTCTTACTCGCAGGTACAGAAGCCAACTGTGGAGGTACGGAGGTTGATGTGGAGGAGGCAGCAGCGGTGGGAATGCTGATGTACTGCACTGGAGGCTAGGGTTTCTGCCCTTTTGTTTTTTTTGAAAATGTTTAGTTTTTGGGCCATATTGGGCCACTAAGGGTTTTTTTGTATTTTGGGTCAAGGGCCTGGTAAATTGGGCTGTTTGTAAATGGACATTTGGACTTTGGATTATTTAATTATTTTTATTTTGGTTTTGGGTTTAGTTTTGTGATTGTGATTTGGGCCCAGGCCAAAATTGGCCTATTACAATGGATATTATATATATGTCTATTGTTGAAATTGAATTATTATATCGAATTTAATACTTAGTCTAGATTGAACGCGAGATTGAGTACAATCGTTCTATGGCAAAGGATGAATTGACGGATAAGACCATGGTTGGACCATGACATTGTTTATATGTAAGACTATAGTTGGACTATGGCACAAAAAGAACGATGTGCTCATATCCGTAAGCCGTTCTTCGATTCCATAAGAAATGATAAAGAGACTTTTGTTATTGAAATGAAAGATTTATGGATTAATATTTATATTGATTTAAAGGAAGTGTGTTTATTGATTATATTGAATTTGACAAGGAAATTATGTATGTTGAGACAAGTAATAAACTTAAGTGTGATATGTTGATAAAATAAGTTTATCAAACTTGAATTTATATGTAATATGTGCAAGTACGCTAACCAGTGTTGTTGCTTGATGCTTAGGCAAGTGCCAAGCTATTGGTTTCAAATATGAATGCTAGATGAAATGAAATGTCTGATAATTAATTTGTAAACTCCAGTAATACTCCCTAACCCTGTTTCGACAACGGATTAGGGTTAGGGGGTATTACATTGTGATTGTATAAAATTCTGAGATGTAGTAAAATTTGAAATTTACTTTGGAAATCATGAATAAAAAATCTCGTGAGTATGAAAATAGCAATATGAATGTTATTTAACCCATTTAGGTGTGGACATGATTTTGATAATAGTCAAAAATAATTAATAATGTCTATGGTGAAAGATGAATAAATGTGTGATTTTATAGTCACTTGATTGGACAATTGATGGTCCTCTAATATGATTGTATATTTTACACTCTTATATATATACATATATATATTTATATGGTGTGTTAAGAAAATAATGTTATTTGACTATGAATGCAAAAAGTTTTAAAGCCATGTATTAACTTTGAAAAGAAGCTATGACAAATAGCAAATATATTGTCTAGTTTCACCAAGGGATTCGAGGCCTGTTTAAAACAACTTGCTTGGTCAAAATAACATGATGTATGGTTTTATATATTTAGTAATTGTGAAATTAATTTCTTGGGTATCAAGAAATAAATAAAGAAGCAAAATATGAAATTGTCATGATAAGAAAAGATAAAGTGATCATTGTAATTTGACAATAGTAGAAAAGATATCATTGATAGCATTCTTTTGTAAAGAATGAGTAATTGAACATGGTGAGAATGTTAGTCTTTGGAACTTTTAAGACAAATAAATATAAAGTTTTACCATGTGATATAGAAAATTAACATAGCTATGTTGAAATTTTGAAAATTTAGAGATGAGGTACAAGCCTATAATATTTAAGTCACCCTAGATGAAAATTCAACTCAACGCTTGGTATAGTGTTAAGTCTTGATTTCAATGGAACAAAGTACATTATTAGTATGTAATTGTTAGCACTATAAAATAATATATAGTATATTATCCCGAGGTTAAAATTGTTAGGTACCCGTAATGATAAGGAGAAGGATGAGTATTATACTCTTAAAAGACTCATAACATAAATATGTTAAAGTGTTATAATTATGGGAGCACTCTTGATGGGACCTACCTGTGTGAGTGGAAGTGTAGTTGTTTCTAGGAGTTCAAGGACTTGGCTCTAACATTACTCATGAGAAGTAGTTACAGACACATGACCATAATAGTGTCCCTGGATATTGTGCATTGACTGGTGTTGAAATCATTGTGTGAGATGTGTTTAGTTAATCAAATAGAATAGTTGATTCAAAGCATAGTCTACCATGCAATTTCGATTAACTTTAACATTTTTGCACTAAATGAAAGTTCAATTGTAAGACACCTTTATTTATGCAATTGATTTTCAAGATCATCAAAATTTAAAATATTTTAAAAACGGGAGGCGATTGTTGAAACATTTTCAAAATATATATAGTGTTCCAATAATTACTGTCGAAACCATTTTTTAAAACAAAAATGTTATTGTCGACTTAAAAACAAAACAAAAATTGGAGTCGCCATCGATCCTTTATTGAGGTGTGTTCGGTTCACCTTAAAGACAATTTTGGTCTGCGAAATTTTGAGAAAACAGGTTCGGGAGTCGGTTACGCACGAGGAAGGGTTAGCACCCTCGTAACGCCCAAAATTGGTACCGAATTGATTAATTAAGGTCTTAATTCCAAATATCAAAAATTCGTGAAGAATTTTAAAAATACGATCCTCTTTTTTTAACGATAATTTTGTAAAAGATGCTTGGATAAATCGAGGCGAATGCTAAAGACCTTCTCGTCTCAGAGTAATAAAATGTCATACCCAATACATTAGGACACGACATTTTTAGTCCTCGAGAATAAGCTTGTCTTTGGATTTTCAAAACTCTTGAGGTGAAGTTCGAAAAGGATATTCCATTACTTTAAGTCAGATGAAAAAACGAAACCCAATACATTAGCGCACAATTTCTCAAATTTCCGAGCATTGAATATAGCCCTTATTATTTTTTAAAAATCTTCATTTCGAGAAAACGACATGTCATACCCAATACATTAGGACACGATGTATCGAATTCCCGAGAATGAGCTTTTTATTTATGTGTTTTGATTAAAGAAAATTTTTGATTATTTAGATTCAACGAGGAAAGTTGGAACCCAATACCTTAGGGCTCAATTCTCCCAAGAATTCCAAATTTCGAGTATTATGTTATTTTGAAAGCTTTTGGATGAAATGATTTTGATACTTAAATGATATTAGACGTAATCTTTTGAACGAATAAAGTGTGATGGAGTGATAACGAACAATGCGAAAGGACAATTCAAGATTAAAACGTACACTAATGGATAATGAATAATCAATAAATAAATTTAAACAAGCATAGCAATAATTATCTCAACCATATATCATACAAATACCAAAATTGACAAGTAATAGGAAGCTAATTGAAACCAAGCAATTTTACATAAACATAAATAAAACATACAAATTTAAAAATAATTTAAGAAATAAATATCATGAAAGAATAGGAAAGATCATTAATAAATCCTATGCGAAAATAAATTTAAAGCAAATAATATATATATATATATATGAGAGTTTCAAAAGAAAATTCAAAAATAGAGTTAAAAACATATGAAATATAACATACAAAATAATATATACTTAACCTAAATAAGTATTACATACTAAATAAAAATAATATAAAACCAACAACATCATGTATGTGAGGTAAAAATAATTTTAATGAAAGTTATATATGTATAAAATATATATGTATATAGTTTAAAATTAAATAATATATATTACATATGTACATATATAATAAAAACAAATCTAAAAATAATAGTAAATAATAAAGTAACACATATATATAGGTAAATATAATCAAATATAATAATAATAACAATAATAAATAGTAAAATAATAATAATAATAATAATAGCAAATAAAAATAAAAATAATTAAATAATTAGAAAACGCAAGAGGGACTAATCTGCAGTCAAAACAGAAATAATGGGCCACAAATGTAGTTAAAAAAACGGAGAGTCTAAACTGCAATTCGCGAATTACAAGGGGGGGCCAAATTGGAAATTATTTCATTCCCCAAAACGCAGCGCAGTGACACGGACCGAAATGAGACAATATCAAAATACAGGGCAAAAAATAAAAAGGACCGATTTAAAAACCATGCAAGAGTAGAAGGCCCTTTTGCGCAATATACCCAAGTGTTGGAAAACGCGCGGATCCTCCCCGGGTCGGGTCACCGCACCGGTCGGAGGCTTCTGAACTGCGTCGTTTTTAAAGCTACTGAAGCATGCTTAAAACGGGGTCGTTTCCTTCACATATATAAACTAAAATAAAACCTAAACAGATCAGCCTCCTATCATTTTTTTCTAAAAAGAAACTGAAGAACCCTAAAGGTTCTCTGCGCCGTTCCATGCCCAGGCTAACAATAGGTCATTTGTCTTCCAACCGACTCCGATTACAACGGAGTAGAAGGAAAGTTGGCCACCAGGTAAGCTTTGACCCTCTAACTCCTCTTTCTTTTCTTTTTTTTATACACAAATAATAATAAAGAAGCAGAAAAAGAAAAAAAACGCAGAGAGAAAAAGAAGGAAAGAACACCTTCAAAACTCAGTCTATTGCTTTTTTGATTCCTTTTGTGTATTGATATTGCGCGTAACCGTTTACAATTCATATTTGGCTTTTATATAGCCAGAAAAATGCAAAATACAAAAAAAATCCATATATTTTTGTTGTATCATCTCGCTTTTTGTTATTGGTTTTTTCTTTGCTGTTGTTTGTGTGCAGGTACGGCCATACGGAGCAGTGGGCGTGGAGGCGTGGCACATGGCAGTGGCGCACGTGCGAGGGAAGGCCCTGGTGGCTGCGGCGCTGAAAACTCGTTGTGGCTGCTAGGGTTTCGGCGTTTGGGGAATGTTTTGGGCTAGGTTGGGCTGGATTAGGCTTTAGGCTAGGCCAGTGTTTGGGTTGTTTAGGTATTGGGCTTGCTGATGTAATTTAGGTTTTTTTTTGGGCTTGTAACTATGGCCTGATGGACTTTTAATAATTTTTGTTTTTATTTATAAAATTGGGCCAGGCAAATTGGGTGTTACAGCTGCCCCTCTTTGCTTGTTGTTGTGTAACAGGAACGGAACAAAAACTTTGAAAATGGCCAATCTGCCCGGTCGTGCTTGACTTTGGTAGTCTCATTCCAACCTATTGCATCTTCAGAGGTATAGAAATTGGTGCTTCGATCCACTGCACTCCAATATCAGGGAGATAGAATTTGTACCTTGTAGCTTCTCAAAAGAACAAAATTTCCTATCTTTAGCCTGCTCCACTGCAACTTCAGGGAGATAAGACTTGTAGCTTCAACTTGTTTGCTGCAACTTTAAAGATAAGTCTGATGCGATCTGCTCTACCGCAACTCCAGAGAAATAAGATTCGTTGTTGTAGCTTCAATCTATTTGACTGCAATGTTGGGGAAGTAAGATTCGCCGTCTTCGATTTGCTCCACTGCTGCTTAGGGAGACAGGATCTACAATCTTTAACCTATTCCATTGCTGTTCAGGGAGATAGGACATACAATCTTTCACCTATTCCATTGCTGTTCAGGGAGCTAGGACTTACAATCTTCCACCTATTCCACTACTGTTCAGGGAGCTAGGACTTACAATATTCCACCTATTCCACTGCTGGTCAAGGAGATAGGACTTGCAATCTTCAACCTATTCCACTGCTGGTCAGGGAGATAGGACTAATGGCTTAAATCTTCTTCCCAATTACCTAGGGAAGATAAGATTCGCCATCTTTGATCTGCTCCACTATTTCTTAGGAAGATAAGATCTGTAATTTTCAACCTACTCCACTACTGCTTAGGGAGATAAGGCTTACAATCTTCGATCTGCTTCGCTGTCAGTACAGGAAGGCAAAATCTGTTATTTTCAACCTGCTCCGCTGTAACCAAGGGAGGCAAGGCTGGCGTCTTTGATCTGCTTCGCTTTCGGTGCAGGAAGGCAAGATCTGCTATCTTCACTGATCTGTTCTCTGGGGAACATAACCTGTATAATTCATTTTATGAACTTGGTTATGCCTAGTGATTAGGATGTCATGATCAGAATGAATCAAATGCTCCTAAAAAGACGCGTACGAATGATATTTGAATGAATGCAGAATTTTTTTTCTCAAGAATGATCCGGCTTAGGTTGTCATTACTCGAAGTTTATTAAGGCTTTATCACTAACGTACTATAACGCCTTTACTCGGCTGGCATATCAGAAGAAACGCTTAATCAGATTGCCCCCCAAGGCTCAATCCACTGGGGCACAAGATTTGCACCCTCTTTCTCTTGCTGTAACCCAAAGGTAGAAAAAAACTGGCCTTTTCTCAATCCTTCTCCTATCATAATTCAAGGATATAGAATGTGAAGTTTTTTGGTCCTTTACACCATTCCTAGGGTGTCATACTAAATGCCTATGCACAAATTAAAGATTCTCTCCTCCAAGGAAACCCCTCTTATTGCTTGGTGATTATTGCTTGCTTGTTCATTGAGCTTTATCACCAACACAGCATCGTCATTTTGTTCAACCAATGTTTTGACAACAAAATTCGAAGGGATAGTCTTAATCTAGACTTTTCCTTCTTAGATATTTCAGCCTTTAAACTTGGTGCGTTCTAAATAATAGTCTTGTTTTAGGTTACTGTATTATTTAGAAACTTCTAGAGTAATATGCAAAACTTTCCTTGTGAAAGTTTTATTAGTCCATTAATCATTATTCTAATGCAACATGCTTGCAAAAAGAGCAAATCGATGGATAAAATATAAATGAATAAATTATCAAGAATATTGAGAATAAAAGAGGAATTGACTTGTATCTTGAAAAAGAATGAGGTATTAAATATAAATAGTATAAAGACTAGGTGCCTCAGATATCGCGGCTTGAACTTCTCTGTACAAACTTTCTGAAGATCATTCTGAGTTTGACATGTGTTTAGGAGATCTACAGTACTATGTCGATGCCCCAAGATGTTGCGTACCCTTTCCATTGATTCGAGTATACCAAGGTCACCACATACCCCTATCTAATCAAAGTTAGAGCTGTTCTGATCACCTCATGCCCCATTCTAATCAATATTTGAGCCGCCCTTTTCGGGTTTTTCAACTCAAATTCCCTTTGGTCTCAAGGTGCCCTTTGCGGGTTTTCACCTTGGCCTCTCCATTTTTATTTTTCTTATTTTTTTGGACTCAAAGCGCCCTTTGCGAGTTTTCACTTTGGGTCTCTCTCTCTCTTTTTTAAAACTCCCTTTGCGGGTTTTCACTTTGGTCCTTTCCCCTTTTTAGGCAAAGTATTTCTTGACTGAGTTCGAGTTTACTGGATTGGACAGGCTTTTACCATCCATCTCGCTCAAGATCAGAGCTCCTCCAGAAAAGACCATCTTTACAACATAAGGTCCTTCCCAATTTGGCATCTATTTCCCTCTAAAATCCTTTTGTAGAGGAAGGACCTTTTTCAACACCAGGTCCGCCTCATGAAATTCTCTAGGACGAACCTTTTTGTTATAGGCTCGCATCATTCACATCTGGTACATCTGTCCATGATGAATAGCTTTTAGTCTTTTTCCTTCTATCAGGTTCAACTGATCATATCGAGATTGGATCCATTCAGCCTCATCTAACTTTAGTTCAGCTAGCACCCGAAGAGAGGGGATCTCAACTTCAATGGGTAACACTGCCTCCATCCCGTAAACTAGAGAGAAAGGCGTTGCTCCAGTAGACGTCCTAATAGATGTTCGATAGGCAAGGAGAGCGAAAGGTAAATTCTCATGCCAGTCTTTGTAATTCTCAGTCATTTTCCCCACAATCTTCTTGATATTTTTATTAGCTGCCTCCACTACACCATTCATTTTCGGGCGATACGGTGACAAGTTGTGGTGTCTGATCTTGAATTGACTGTAGACTTCCGCTATTGTGCTATTGTTCAGGTTTAGCGCATTGTTAGATATGATTCTTTCATGCATTCCATATCGACATATGATTTCTTTTTTCAAGAACTTACTGACTGTTGATTTCGTGACATTAGCATATGAAGTAGCTTCTACCCATTTAGTGAAATAGTCAATAACCACGAAGATGAAACAATGCTCGTTAGAAGCTTTTGGCGATATGGGCCCGATAACATCCATTCCCCACATGGAGAAAGGCCATGGAGAAGTCATAACGTGAAGAGGTGACGGAGGCGCGTGTATTTTGTCTGCATAGATTTGACATTTATGGCACTTATTGGCATAATTGAAGCAATCTCCTTCCATGGTGGACTAGTAATAGTCAAATCTCATGATCTGTCTAGCCATTGTAAATCCATTGGCATGCGTTCCACAAATGCCTTCGTGAACTTCTTCTAGGATTTTCTTGGCTTCCACATTATCCACGCATCTCAATAGTTCTTGATCCTTCCCTCTTTTGTATAAAATCTCTCCATCTAGGACATAGTCAATGGCTAGTCTCCTCAATGCCCTCTTATCATTCTTCGTTGCCTAATCAGGGTACTCACGATTCTTCACATATTGCAATATGTCTTGGTACCAAGGATGACTGACATTTTTCTCTTCCTCGATATTGTAGCAATGAGCCGGGGTATCATCAATGCTCATCTGGATAGGCTTCATATCTTCTAGCTTGTTCGCCTTGATCATGGAAGCTAGAGTGGCTAACGCATCAGCCATCTAGTTCTCATCTCGTGGGAGATAGTGGAAAGTAATGTCATCAAACTCTTCCGTCAATTTGAGGACCAACTTTCGATAACTGATTAATTTGAGGTCTCTCGTCTCCCATTCACCCTTGAGTTGGTATATTACCAATGCAGAATCCTCATATACCTCTAACGTCTTAATTTTACGTTCTATGGCTGCACGGATGCCCATGATGCACGCTTCATATTCGGCCATATTATTTGTGCAATCAAAATCCAATTTACTCGTAAAAGGATAGTGGTCTCCATTTGGGGATATCAGGACTGCCCCAATCCCATTTCCTACGGCATTTGAAGCTCCATCGAAATTTAGCTTCCAAGGATGATTTTCTTGAGAATCCTGTTCAGTAGTTGCCACGCACATCAAGTCTTCATTTGGGAAATCAAAATCCAGAGGTTTATAGTCTTCTAAAGCTCGGCTGGCTAAAAATTCTGCTATTGCACTCCCTTTAACAGCCTCCTGATTTATATAGACTATATCGAACTCGGAGAGCAAAATCTGCGATCTAGCCATCCTCCCATTCAACCCAGTCGACTCCATCATATATTTTAAGGGGTCTAATCTTGAAATTAGCCAAGTTGTGTGGTAGAGCATGTATTGTCTCAATCTTTACGTCGTCCAGATCAACGCACAACATAATTTTTCAATAAGTGAATATCTCATTTCACAGTCGGTGAATTATTTACTAAGATAGTATATCGCCTTCTCTTTCCTCCCCGTCTCATCATGTTGACTTAACACGCATCTCATGGACTTATCAAACACCGTTAAGTATAGGATCAGCGGTTTATTTGGATTAGGCGGTGACAACACTGGGGTACTGGACAGGTACTGCTTTACTCTGTCAAAAGCTTTCTGACATTCTTCGTCCCATACACTTGGGTTATGCTTCTTCAGAAGACGAAATATGGGATCGCATTTCTCAGTTAGTTGTGAAATGAACCGAGCAATGTAATTCAGTCTTCCTAGGAAACCTCAAACCTCTTTTTGAGTACTCGGCGGAGACAATTCTTGTATTGCTTTGACTTTGTCTGGGTCAATCTCAATCCCTTTTTCACTGACTACAAACCCCAGAAGCTTTCCCGACCTAGTCCCAAAGGTACACTTGGCTGGGTTGAGTTTGAGCTGGAACTTTCTTAACCTTAGAAACAGCTTTCTCAAGACTTGCACATGTTCCTTCTCTGTCTGAGATTTTGAAATCATGTCGTCAACATAGACTTCTATTTCTTTATGCATCATATCATGAAAAAGGGTCATCATGGCTCTCTGGTAGGTAGCTCCCGCATTTTTCAAACCAAATGGCATCACCTTATAACAGAAAGTTCCCCATAGGGTTATGAACATGGTCTTCGTCATATGTTCAGGATGCATCTTAATTTGGTTATATCTCGAGAAACCGTCCATGAAGGAAAATAATGAGTATCCTACCGTGTTGTTCACCAATGTGTCGATGTGAGGAAAGGGAAAATTATCTTTCGGACTGGCATTATTTAAATCTATGTAGTCTACACACATTCGTACTTTCCCATATTTCTTAGGGACGGGTACGATGTTGGCCACCCACTCTGAGTACTTGACCACTTGTAGGAATCCGGCATCGAACTGCTTCTGCACTTCCTCCTTTATTTTTAGCACAACATCAGGCCTCATCCTCCGGAGCTTTTGCTGGACTGGCTTGCAATCATTTCTTATAGGAAGATGGTGTACTACAATATCGGTATTCAGACCAGGCATGTCCTGGTATGACCATGCGAAAATTTATTTAAACTCCCGAAGTAACTCGATGAAGCCTTGCTTCGTTTCTTCGATTATGTGTGTTCCCATCTTTACTACCTTTCCTTCCTCCAGGGTCACAATCTCCACCATTTCCTTATGAGGTAGGATCTGTTTCTCCTCCTGCTCTACCATCCTTAACAGGTCTGGAGATAAGTTGCTATCTATGTCATCTTCAAAGTCATGAGATCCCTCTAAACACATGTCTCGTTCAAAAGGATTTTCTAAGTCCCTAGCAGAGACACTCATGTCATTGATATTCGGGGACCTGTTACAGGTACCAAGGAGTATACAAAGAATGTAAAAATTTTAAATATATTTATTTGTATGGTATGATTATAAAATTGATGAAGGAATGATTTGGAAGAATATGAAAGAATCTGAAGTAATTACTCATATAAAAGAATGAAAGAATATTAAAGGAAATATTTGTTCCAAATAACTGCAAAGATGTATTTCATTAAGATAATGATGTTTGAACATAAGCCTATTTCACAAATGAATTCTTATTGTTTCTAGGCTAAAACAACAAGTGTGTTCTGAATATTACTCTGAGAAGGCTCTAAAGACTTCAGGTATCTCTTTCTGCAGTCCAATTATTTAAAACACTCCCAGGTTCATAGGGACGGATATCCAACAAGTTCCCTTCTTCATTTATGTCTTCATGAATGGCATTGATGTGAACATTTTCCAATATCTCCTTGATACTTTCTTCTACTGGTATCCTTCTCTGAGGATGAATAATCCCTCCCGATACAAAAGTCTTGGATATGTGAGGAAAAGTCATAGGCTGCCATTTGACCTCATCCCCTCTCAAGCGTTCCCTTCTTCTTTCTTGCCTCTTCTCTAACTCTTTCTTCTTTTTTCTCATATCCGTCTTGTAGACTAAGCCAAAACGATCTTGCTTTTCTCTCAGTACAGGAACTTCAATTCTTCCTTGAAGACATCTCCCCAATCCTCTTCCGGGTAAGGCTCATTTCCCCATCAACAATTGTAACCCCATCTTCGTGGTCTTGGATATTTTCAGCACTGGAATTTTGTTCCCTTCAGAAATAAATGTTGCATTTACAAACTTTAAAGATCGAAAAGAGCATTCAACTGCCTCGTCATTAGCTTCCACGTACGGTGCATCGTTGGCTACAGCTGCTATGATGTCTTCTTCAGCATTTATTGTTACCAGCCGACCTTCTGACACTAGCTTCAATTTCTGATGTAATGATGATGGTACAGCCCCTGCCGAATGTACCCATGGCCTCCCCAATAAAAAATTGTAGGAAGGCTTGATATCCATTACCAGGAAATCCACTTCGTAGATAGTTGGACCAATCAATAAAGGTATATCGATTCTTTCCATGACCCTTCTTTCTGTGCCATCAAATGCTCTCACTATATTCTGGCATGTCTTCATGTGCGAGCTATCCACAGGCAGCCTATTAAGTGTAGATAGGGGCAACACATTCAATGTTGATCCGTTGTCAATCAATACTCCTGGCAAGGTGTACCCCTTACATCGAGTAGTAATGTGCAAAGCTTTAGTAGACCCCATACCCCCAGGTGGTATTTCGTCATCATTAAAAAAGATAAAGTTATTGGCGCTTATGTTGTTGACTAGCTGATCTAATTTGTTGACTGAAATATCATTGGCCACGTATGTTTCATTTAGTACCTTCATAAATGTACTTCGGTACTTCCGAGCTCAAAAGTAAAGCTAGTACAGATATGCGAGCTGGTTGTTTATGTAATTGCTTTACAACACTATACTCACTGTGCTTCAAAAATTTTACAAACTCCTTAGCTTCCTCCTCTTTTATTGGCTTATTGATCTACGGTTCAGGCACGACTGCTTTTTCTTTCTTTTGCTCTTTTGTTGAAGTTTTTCCTTTCGTTGATTCTATTCGGGGGCTTACCAAATCGTAGCGTCTCTCACTACTAGTATGAGAACCTATACCCTGATCCCTTTCTGCAATAGCAGCTGTAGTCTCCTTTTTTGGAATGGTCATGTTGCATTCATAGTTCCACGGGACTTTCTTGCTATCCCTGTAAGAGAAGGTTGCAGGTTTCTGAATGATGATCTTCGGCGTTATACATGCTCTAGCTTCACTATTCTTAGGTCGTGAAATGATGACCACGGGATAATTAGCTTTTAGAACTCCCAACGTTGATTCCGATCTGCATATGTTTCCCTCCTCTTGAACTTCTTCATAGAACTCCATCTCTTTATTATCTATCATGCCTTGGACAAAAGTTCTGAATTCTGTACACTCCTGGATCTCGTGTCCTATCTCCTGATGGAACTCACAGTTGTTCCCTTTTTGTTCATAACTTTTTTCTGAATCTGAAATGATCAACCCCCTTTTTTCTATCTCCTTCCAAACGCATCTCAGAGGGGTTCTTACCTCTGCAATGTCTGCCTTAATTTTTCTCCTATGTTTCCACTCATCATGTTCACCTCATTATTAGCATGATTAGGTAATGGATTTTCTGCATTGGGTGAATCATCAAGCTTGACAACGCCCATACCGATCAGCTTTTCAACCAGCTTTTTGAAGGCTATGCAATTTTCTACGGAATGCCTCATAATCCTCGCATGATAGTCGCACTGCACATTCGAGTCATACCAATTAGGGTATGACGGTTGTAGGGGTTTCAAGTAGTGAGGGGAAACAACGTGTGCATCGAATAACCTTTGATACAACTCCTTATACGACATTAGGATTAGCTTGAACTGGAGCTTCTCAGTGTTTTACCTTGTTCCGGATTCTTGTCTTGATGAGCCTTGCTGGTTAGCTGTCACCTTCCTTGGCTGATTCACCGTAATCGATTTTGAGTAACCCCTGTTATATGTACTCGTGTTGTTCACCTCATTCTCCCTTTTCTTTGAAGTTGACCTTTGGTTACTTTCTCCAGCGTCAATCTTCCCACTCCTGATGGCATTTTCAATCAATTCACCATTCATAACTATGTCAGAAAAGTTTCTGGTGGCACTTCCTAACATGTGTGTGATAAATGGGGCCTGCAAGGTGTTAATGAAGAGCATTGTCGTCTCTTTTTCCAGGAGGGGTGGCTGAACTTGGACTGCAACCTCCCACCACCTCTATGCATACTGCCTAAAACTTTCGCTTGGCTTCTTTTCCATGTTTTGCAAGGTGATTCTATCAGGAACCATGTCTGTTACATGACTGTACTACTTTATGAATGCTTGTGCTAAATCTTTCCATGAACTAATCCTGGTACGGCTTAATTGATTGTACCATTTAGACGCTGCTCCTGTAAGGCTATCCTGGAAGCAATGTATTAGCAGTTGGTCATTGTGAATATACCCAGTCATCTGCCTATAGAACATGGTGATATGAGCCACGGGGCAACTGGTCCCACTGTACTTCTCAAATTCTGGCATTTTGAACTTATAAGGGAGTACCAAATCCGGGACCAAGCTCAAATCTTTAGCGTCTATCTCATGGCAGTTCTCAATGATTTCCAGTGCCCTGAATTTTTCCTCAAGCCACTTACACCTCTCTTCTAGCTGCTTTGGCAATTCTACCTTTATTTTTTTCTTTTTCAGCCACTTCGTCGAAATCAGGGACGGCGAGGTTAATAGGGTTATCTCTGGGGTTAGAGCCTGATCCAGCTTGAAAGTTCGTTGAGGCACCGGCCTGAAACTGCTGAGGCTTGATTGTGACAGAGGATTTGCATGGGTTCACCTCAGCTTGGGTCTGTCCATGCGGAGGGGTAAAGTCAGGAGGATAGAGAGGTTCGTCATTGTCTCCTTCTTCAGCATTAGCCATAGGGCTTTTTCCTTTATCATTTCCCCCAGTCAATAGTTGAGTCAACTGATTCATTATGTCTCTTTGGGACTCCTGCATTTCGTCCGTGATATCTTGCTGAACCTTAGCTAGCTGCTCTCGCACTTGCAGCTGAATTTGGTCTTGCATCTCCTTCTAAAACTATTCCAGTCTTTCCAATCTTTGATCCATGTTTCTTGACTTTGCACGAGTGCCGTACGGGTTTTTGATTGATTGGTTTTCTAGATTAACTGTAATGATTTTAATCGGTCAGGATCTTTCAATGGACTTTAGTGCATATGATGTAATGTAATGCAAATGTATGAATGCAAAAAGGCGTCGATTCTGATTCAATTCCATTTAGAAAACTTTACTAGAAAAAAAAATTATTTACATAAAATAGATTACATATATGGTTTTGCCCTAATACTCAGAACTTTAATTTTCCTAAGTAGCGAAGCTAACTCTTGTCCCCGGCTTGATTCTAGCTCATACTTTACGCTCAGTGCAGTGGCTTGTACCGCCAAAGTCTACAGGTGATCAACTACCTCTCGAATTTGAACCACAACTTCTCCCATAATACGATCTCTGTTTCTAACTTGATTCTGAAGATGGTGAATTTGCTCACTCTGACGACTTTCGTTGGTTTCCAGGTACTCAATCCGGATCTCACAATTTCGCAATGCCGATTCCAACTCTTCTATTATTTCTTTCATTTCTTCGATCTTACTCAAGCTCGCTCTCAATTCCATCGCAGAATTTCGACTTTGATACTAATGAAGAGATCTTTCTAACCCAGCCACTCTATCTTTTAGTTCACACTTTTCCTTTTGATTATCTGACACCACTGTTCTGAAGTTTTCCCTAGCCCAGCGGTCCTTATTGATAACCTCAACTTATTATAGCCTGTCTTCAAACTGTCTAAGTCTGCCTCGGCTTTGTTCTTACCTTTTTTTAATTTCTCAGTCTCTAACTTTTGAACATCCACATCTTATCCCAAGTGCATCTTTTCTTCCTCCAACTATTCGATCTTCTTTTCAAACTCTGCATCCCTCTTCTCAAAATCTTGCTTTATAATTTCCAATTCAGAGGGAACAACCCGCAAATATTCTTCTATCGACTGATTGTCTCCTTGACTTGGCCTTGGGATATTATCATTGATTCTCCTAACCAACCATTCATTATATTCAGGAGTTGTCATTGGGCCTACGGCTAATCTCTTCATCCGACGAGTTTGGTCTCATGCATTAGTGATATCTCGAATCTTCTTTTTATAGCCATTATCTTTATATGAGAATTCAAACTCAGCTAAACCTTGGGTTACAGGTATAAATTGCCTTGACCTATATTGTCTTAGCACCATCAATAGAGCATAACCAACAGTTCCCCAGATTCCAAGTAACGGGACCCAATCAAAATCATCACATCAATACAAGATCTCATCCGAAAGCAACCACGGGGCTCTCCACTCGATGTCCTCCTCATGAAGATTCTGAAAAATGGCCAACCATTTCTCTTTCGAGATGTCATCTCTCCTTGGTGTAGCTGCTATCTCTTTCAGTGGCGAATAACTTTCAGAGAAGACTCGATACGAAACCTTATCAATTTTCCAAAAATGATTGTGGAACCATGCAAGTAGAAGCTACACACATCCGATGAATCTGCCTTCACCTGCCTTTCGACATGCGTTCAGTGACCTGAAGGTTTCTGCCAAAATTACTGGAATCGGTGTAACCCTCTTATCAAGTCGGTCAAAGAGATCTGAGGTTGCCTCATCTACATGCCCTAGTGCCTTAGGAAAAATTACTAGCCCATAGATGCTCAAAGAAAAGACATCGACCTTTTTCCTCGCATCAAGGTGTGCCAAAATTAGCTCTTGCAGGCTTTTCCAAAGAATGTATTTACTTCCCCCCTCTGCTTGATCCGTGCTGTGACCCACTACTCACTCATTCCGGTGATGTTCATCAATTTCTTTACAAAGGTTGGGATATTAACGGCTCTAGAGTAGACTTTATCAACTTGGATCTTTGGGCAACGTAGCAAAGCTGTATATTCTTCTATAGTGGCACTAAATCAACCCTTCCAAAGGTAAAGCAATTATATGCGGGGTTCCAATACTGAGGGAAGGCCTGGAACAAATGTTCGTCTACCTTAATGTTGAATAGATACGGCAAATCCCCATAACTATAGTTGAACAATTTCTTAGTTTCGTCATTCCAATGATCCCATATTACCTTTAATTCCTTAAGGCTATTTTGTGTTACGCTGATACGGGTGTAATCCCACAACTCTGACATGTATCCCCCGGCTAGACTATCTCATTTCTCTAATTGTGTTTTCTCTGACCACATACGGACATCAGCATTGTCCTCCACTTTATCAAGAAATCCGTTCTCCATGCCAAGCTTTCTAATTTGGTAATTGAACTTGAATCAACACTCTTTTGAATATGAAATGACATGCCAACATAGTAAAAACACCATAAGTTAGTGCAACATACAAAAACACAACTTCAAGTAAGTAAAAAAAAGAATCAAACACCTATCTGGGTAACAGCTGGGGTTTCCACAGTACGATCAAGGGTGGGCTCCTAGCGTTTTCTATATGCAGTTCGGTTCTAAAGTTGAGGTACCCGAACTAGCAGATTCCTCGATCCTCACCCATTATAGGCTCATACGGACCAAGTTCGGTTCAGGGGAATACATATCCCTATGGCTACACGGAGATGAAAATCTCACGAAGACATAAGTACGGATGTATCCCGAAAGCGGTCAACTATTCTGCACGGAGGTGAAAACCTCACGAAGGACTAGTTTCTTACTCCCACTTAAAAGGGTAAGACTAAACAGTCTTTAAGCAATATGATTCCAAGATATAAAACTCAATTTACAGTAATCATACCACACACAAATGCAATGAGAGGATCGTAATTTTTTCAAATCAAAATTTCAATTTTCAATAATAAGACAAAAAATAATCAATTTTATGGCTTGACTCTCCTGATATCCCCAGTGGAGTCGCCAAGCTGTCGAAACCATTTTTTAAAACAAAAATGTTATTGTCGACTTAAAAACAAAACGAAAATTGGAGTCGCCACCGATCCTTTATTGAGGTGTGACTAGTTTACCTTAAAGATAATTTTGGTCTTCGAAACTTTGAGAAAACAGGTTCGAGAGTCGGTTACGCACGAGGAAGGGTTAGCACCCTCGTAACACCCAAAATTGGTACCGAATTGATTAATTAAGGTCTTAATTCCGAATATCAAAAATTTGTGAAGAATTTTAAAAATATGGTCCTCCTTTTTTAATGATAATTTTATAAAAGATGCTTGAATAAATCGAGGCGAATGCTAAAGACCTTCTCGTCTCAGAGTAATAAAATGTCATACCCAATACATTAGGACACGACATTTTTAGTCCTCGAGAATAAGCTTGTCTTTTGATTTTCAAAACTCTTGCGGCGAAGTTCGAAAAGGATATTCCATTACTTTAAGTCAGATGAAAAATCGAAACCCAATACATTAGGGCACAATTTCTCAAATTTCCGAGCATTGAATATAGCCCTTATTATTTTTTAAAAATATTCATTTCGAGAAAACAACATGTCATATCCAATACATTAGGACACGACGTATCGAATTCCCGAGAATGAGCTTTTTATTTATGTGTTTTGATTAAAGAAAATTTTCGATTATTTAGATTCAACGAGGAAAGTTGGAACCCAATACGTTAGGGCTCAATTCTCTCGAGGATTCCAAATTTCGAGTAGTACGTTATTTTGAAAGCTTTTGGATGAAATGATTTTGATACTTAAACGATATTAGACGTAATCTTTTGAATGAATAAAGTGTGATGGAGTGATAACGAACTATGCAAAAGGATAATTCGAGATTAAAACGTACACTAATGGATAATGAATAATCAATAAATAAATGTAAACAAGCATAGCAATAATTATCTCAACCATATATCATACAAATACCAACATTGACAAGTAATAGGAAGCTAATTGAAACCAAGAAATTTTACATAAACATAAATAAAACATACAAATTTAAAAATAATTTAAGAAATAAATAGCATGAAAGAATGAGAAAGATCATTAATAAACCCTATGCGAAAATAAATTTAAAGCAAATAATATATATATATATATATGAGAGTTTCAAAAGGAAATTCAAAATAGAGTTAAAACATATGAAATATAACATACAAAATAATATATACTTAACCTAAATAAGTATTACATACTAAATAAAATAATATAAAACCAACAACATCATGTATGTGAGGTAAAAATAATTTTAATGAAAGTTATATATGTATAAAATATATATGTATATAGTTTAAAATTAAATAATATATATTACATATGTACATATATAATAAAAACAGTCTAAAAATAATAGTAAATAATAAAGTAACACATATATATAGGTAAATATAATCAAATATAATAATAAAAATAATAAATAGTAAAATAATAATAATAATAATAATTAAGTGATTAGAAAACGCAAGAAGGACTAATCTGCAGTCAAAACAGAAATAACGGGCCACAAATGTAGTTAAAAAAATGGAGAGTCTAAACTACAATTTGCGAATTACAAGGGGGCAGATTGGAAATTATTCCATTCCCCAAAACGCAGTGCAGTGACACGGACCGAAATGAGACAATATCAAAATGCAAGGCAAAAAATAAAAAAAATAAAAAGTACCGATTTAAAAACCATGCAAGAGTAGAAGGCCCTTTTGCGCAATATACCCAAGAGTTAGAAAACGCGCGGATCCTCCCCGGGTCGGGTCACCGCGCCTGTCGGAGGCTTCTGAACGGAGTCCTTTTTAAAGCTACTGAAGCATGCTTAAAACGGGGCCGTTTCCTTCACATATATAAACTAAAATAAAACCTAAACAGATCAGCCTCCTATCGTTTTTTTCTAAAAAGAAACTAAAGAACCCTAAAGGTTCTCTGCGCCGTTCCATGCCCAGGCTATCCAGAGGCTATTTGTCTTCCAACCCGACTCCGATTACAACAGAGTAGAAGGAAAGTCGGCCACCAGGTAAGCTTTGACCCTCTAACTCCTCTTTCTTTTCTTTTTTTTTATACACAAATAATAATAAAGAAAAAAGCAGAAAAAGAAAAAAAACGCAGAGAGAAAAAGAAGGAAAGAACACCTTCAAAACTCAGTCTATTGCTTTTTTGATTCCTTTTGTGTATTGATATTGCGCGTAACCGTTTACAATGCATATTTGGCTTTTATATAGCCAGGAAAATGAAAAATACAAAAGAAATCCATATATTTTTGTTGTATCATCTCGCTTTTTGTTATTGGCTTTTTCTTTGCTGTTGTTTGTGTGCAGGTACAGCCGTACGGAGCAGTGGGCATGGAGGTGTGGCACGTGGCGGTGGCGCACGTGCGAGGGAAGGCCCTGGTGGCTGCGGCGCTGAAGGCTCGTTGTGGCTGCTAGGGTTTCTGCGTTTGGGGAATGTTTTGGGCTAGGTTGGGCTGGATTAGGCTTTGGGCTAGGCTAGTGTTTGGGTTGTTTAGGTATTGGGCTTGCTGATGTAATTTGGGTTTTTTTTTGGGCTTGTAACTATGGCCTGATGCACTTTTAATAATTTTTGTTTTTATTTATAAAATTAGGCCGGGCAAATTGGGTATTACAATTACAAACGAAAAGTGATGGATAACCAAAAGTTATATCACTTGATTACTAACCAAGAGTTATCACATTTCATAGTGATGAATTATATCTCTTAAAATTATATAACTTTATTATTAACAATGAATCATGATTATTCAAGTATACATATGTTGAATAATAATGTTTATTGCTAAAAGATGTGATTATCCATTTAGATAGTTGTGTTCCTATGAAAAGACAAGAGGACTCCTATAAATAGGAGACAAATTTCATTTGTCTGACACACTAGAAAAATACATCAAAGTTTCTTTCTATTGTTATACCATCTTTTATATTTTTAGATTGTTCTATAAATAATTATTGTAGAAATTCTTTATAGAAATTCGTATCCTTGTTATGTTTTGTTCAGTACTCAGTGGACTATTTCCGTCAGTGCAAAACGTGGATAGTCATTGATTAAAAGTTTCATTAATTTCTCATAAGTTTATTTTTATTCTCGTAAACCAAGAACGCATGAGACTTGTAATTCCATTTAACAGAACTGAATTAGAGAACTATTATGCTTCTGGTTAGTATGCTACTGTCCTAATAATTTTGATTTTGTCTTTCATATACTGATATATCCGAGATTTAGGCAAGTAGGAGCAGGATCAGAATGGGATTTAAGCGGTCAATGATTCAACATCCTAGCTAATTTAAAGCGAGGATCATGCAACGTGTGACATTTGACATGTTACAGAAGCAAACTCCGATTATGTCAAGATTGATCTATTTCCAACTTTGATTGAGTTTTTACTGGTGTAGTCCAAGAGAAAAACCAGATACGCTTTGGCGTCTAACTTCGTAGAAATGAACATATCTTTCACCTTGCTTTATCTAGCAATTAGTTTCAGTCTACATTATCGAAAACTTCAGCAATATAATGAAGATAGGGCTGCTTGATTCTATTGAAGCATCCGCCGAGCAGCCCATCCACTTTAATGCCAAACACTGAGCAGAAAATGGTCACCTGAGTTATTAACACCGTGATATGCCCTTACGCCAGTTCAGTTGCCTGTTCCTATCTTGTTCTTTCTCCTCACTTATTGTACAAGCCCAAATATGCCCGGGCCCAAACCAATAAACAGGCCCAATTAACAGCCCAAAACCTAAATTAACCTAGCCCAAACATTAAAATTTCAGAAACCCTAATAAAGATTTGCCATGACACCAAGACATCCCAACAAAGAATTTCAGTGCACGTCGCAAGACGTTCGCTTCCACGTTGATCGGCCGTACTGCAAAGAACAAACAACCAATGACAACAAAGAAAATAACGAAAAAGAGGGGATTTATATATATTTTTTATATTTTTCGTTATTATTTTAGGCTATATAAAGCCATATTTCTTCTGTAAAAGGGGTTTTTTCTTCAGTGAAAAGATACAAAAATAGAGAGGAAAATCAGCAAGAAAAAACCTGTAAAAAAAATCAAAGAGCAATACACAAGCATTTTTAGGTGATTTTCCATTTTCTTTTTCGATTTTCATTTTTTTACTAAAGAAAATAAAAAATAAAGGGTGCTTACGATTTGAAACCTGGAGCGAACACCGCTCATGGTGGTTCCATGGCAATCGGCAATGGCGTCATGAAGGTCAGGTTGAAAGCCCTAGCAAAAATTTTCTTCCCCCTCTGCTTATTGTTTTAAAACAAACAAAAAAAAACTCAAGGTAGATGTTCTTTTGAAAGAAAATTTTGGGTTTTAATTTATAAGCAAAACGACGCTGCTTAGGTGGTATGTTGCTAAATCTGCCTAGAGGGATATTTGTGCATTTAGTCCCTCCCTCTTACAACGCACTTCAATTAAACACATTTTGTTTTTTAAATTAGCCGATATTTTATTTTTGTTTCAATTTGGTCCAATCTTGCATAACGTTTTGGAAGGAGGAATAATTTTCCTTTGGTCCTCCAACGTTATGTGCACATTCAAGTTGGTCTAGTCTTTTAATTTATTCTAAATCTACCTCATTTTTTCGTTTTGGTTCAATTTAGTCCATTTCAAGCTATTTTGTTTTTTTTCTTCTCGTCTTTTTATGTTATTATCATTATGCCATTTATTTATTTTTATTAATATTATTTCTATGTTCCTAAGCACGCATGTTTTTAGTATATGTACTTGTATATATTTTATACAGTTTTTTAATTTCTATTTTATTTTCATTACTCCCTATACATATATATACACGCATAGTTTTTTATATAATATAAATATGTGCATTTTTTTATGTATATAGGTATATATATATTTTAAATTTTTATAAACACATGCATATATTTTATACATACGTTTTATTTTTTATTTTTGTTTTTACTCTTTTATATATACTTTATATTTTACATAAATACTTTTCTTTGTAAATATATAGATATGTACATATTTTTATATTTTTATCTTATTTTCATAAATTTCGCATACATATATATACATGCATTCTCTTAGAAATTATAATAGGTTTTTGTTTTGTTTTATATATTTCATTTATTTTTTATTTTATATACATATACTTATATATTCTGTTTTAATATATGCTTATACATGTTTTCAAAATTTATTTATGTCTCATACTTATATTTTGAAAATACATATATACATATATTTTAAATTAGAGTATTTGTTTCATAATTGTACATTGAGGTTTTCGACATACCTTTTAGAATTTTTTTTTTTGGTTTTATCAAAGCCTTAAAATCAATTTTTCTCAATTCATAAGTTTTTGTGAATAAGTGCAATATTCAAGGTTTTGGGATTTTCGAGGTAAATTGAGCCCTAACGTATTGGGTTCCGATTTTCTTTGCTGATTTCAAATTACTGAGGATATTCTTTATTTTAAATACACGAGCACCAAAAATCATTTTTGGGAACTTAATTTGTCGTGCCCTAACGTATTGGGTGTGGCATGTTACTTTCTCGAAATGAAGATTTTCGCATAAAATAAAAAGTGATATTCAAAGTTCGGGGATTATGAGGAATTGTACCCTAACGTATTGGGACTCAATTTCTTTACATGACTTGAACAATTGATTATCCTTTTTCAAATTTCATCATTTGAGTTGATTTTAAAATCTTTTTAACCTTCGACACTAAGACATTAAATGATCAATTTGGTACCGATTTTGGGCGTTACGAGGGTGCTAACCCTTCCTCGTATGTGAATCGACTCGAACTCATTTTCTCAAAATTCGTAGACCAAAATAGGGTGAGCCGATCACACCTTAATAAAGGATCGGTGGCGACTCCAGTTTAATTTTTAAAGTCGAAAACTAAATTTTTGTTTTCAAAAAACGGTTTCGACAGCTTGGCGACTCTGCTGGGGACAAATGAGAGTCGAGCCATGAATTGATTATATTTGTCTGTGTCGAAAATCAAAAGTTTTTAAAAAAATTCATGAGTTCCCTTCGCACTCATTGATGTTTTATCATGGTATTTTGGTAACTTTGCATTTGCATTTTTGCATTACATGGTCAGTTTTCTCCCTTAAGTGGGAGCGAGAAACTAGTCCTTCGTGAGGTTTTCACCTCCGTGCAGGGTAGTGGACCGCTTCCGGGATACATCCGTACCTATGTCTTCGTGAGATTTTCATCTCCGTGTAGCCATAGGAAAATGTATTCCCCTGAACTGAACTCGGTCCGTATGAGCCTATAATGGGTGAGGATCGAGGAATCTGCTGGTTCGGGTACCCTTACTCTAGAAACTAAACCTCATATAGTGAGCTTTAAGAACTTGCCCTAGGTAGAGCTATACCAAACCTTAGAGGATTCCTGAATAAATGTTCTTGCTATTTCATGTTTGTATTGGATTATATCTTTTTGGTGTGATACTGACTTGGGTTTATTTTGTTTTGATTGCATGGCATCATGATTGCATTGCGTTTGCATATTAGAAAAGAGATGTTGATTTGAGCTCGATTACTAGATTAGAAAGCTTGTTATGGAATACGGGTTTCTTGATAAGGTAAAAGATAATACGGTGGTCCGAAGAAAATATGGCACGAAAACAAGAGGAGTATACGACTTTGCTACATGACTTGAGGATTCAAATTGTCAAAGTTTATTCAAAAATCATCAAAGGTCCCAATCTCATAAAGAAGCTAATGAACGTGAATGAGTAAGGATTTACGACTTAGATCAAACAAAAAGGAGCTCAAATTCGCAAGATACATTTTAATATCCGAATAGTCGATGTCTTCGCTTGGAGTATGAGGGGGAAGTCGTATATATATATCCGTTTTATGTAAAGAGATTTGTTTTCTAGTGAAGTTTTCTAGTAAAGAATTGAACATGAATCAACGTCTCTTTTCGCATTCATTTCATGCATTTGCATTACATTGCATCATATGCATCAAACACCTCTAAATGATCCTAATTAACTAAAATCATTGCTCAGTTAACCTGGAAACCAACCAACCGACCAAGCACCGTTACGGCACTCGAGCGAAGATTAAGGCCATGGATCAGAGATTGGAAAAACTCGAACAGTGTCAGAAGGAGATGCAAGACCGACTTCAGCTACAGGTGCAGGAGCGGTTAGATAAGATGAAACAAGAGATGTCTGAGAAAATGCGAGAATCCCAAGATGATATGATGGTGAAGCTAACCAAACTGTTGACTGGAGGAGGTGATAAGGGAAAGGGTCCCATGGCTGATGTCGAAAAGGGTAATGAACTACTCAGTCCTCCAGGATTTACTCCTCCACATGTTCGAACTCAAGCTGAATATCCGCACAAACCCACTGTCACAATCAGACTTCAACAGTCCCAGGCCAGTGCTTCGAACTTTCAAGCTAGATTGGGCTTTAACCCCGAAAACTACCCTGTTAACTGTGCCATTCCTGACTTCGATGAAGTGGCTGAAAAGGAAAGAATAAAGAAGGAGTTACCAAAGCAGCTAGAGGAAAGGTGCAAATGGCTCGAGGAGAAATTCAGGGCGATGGAAGTCACTGAAAGCTGTTGTGGGATTGATGCTAAAGAGCTGAGCTTAGTTCCTGATTTGGTACTCCCTCATAAGTTTAAGATGCCGGAATTTGAGAAGTACAATGGGACGACTTGCCCAGAGGCTCATATCACCATGTTCTGCAGGCGAATGGCTGGATACGTTAACAATGACCAGCTATTAATACACTGTTTCCAAGATAGCCTAGCAGGGGCAGCATCTAAGTGGTACAATTAGCTGAGCAGTACCACGATTGGTTCATGGAGGGATTTGGCACAGACGTTCATGAAACAGTATAGTTACGTAGCAGACATGGCTCCTGATAGAATCGCCCTTCAAAATAAGGAGAAGAAGCCGAGTGAAAGCCTTAGGCAGTATGCACAGAGATGGAGGGAAGTCACCGTCCAAGTTCAGCCACAGCTTTTGGAAAGAGAAGTGACAATACTCTTTATAAATACATTGAAAGTTCCATTCATCACACATATGTTAGGAAGTGCTACAAAAAGCTTTTCTGACATAGTTATGAATGGTGAAATGATCGAAAATGCTATAAGGAGCGGGAAAATCGTTGCAGAAGAGAGTAACAAGAGGTCAGTCTCAAGAAGAAGAGAAAATGAGGTAAACAACACGGGTTACTCTAAATCAGTTACAGTGAGTCATCCAAGAAAGGTGGTTGGTAATCAACAAAATTCATCAAGACATGATTCCGGTATAATGACTGAGAAGTTCCGGTTTACACCAATCCCAATACCGTATAGGGAACTGTATCAAAATTTGTTTGATGCCCGTGTTGTTTCCCCTTTTCCTGTGAAGCCTCTACAACCTCCGTATCCCAAATGGTATGATGCGAACGTACAATGTGAATACCATGCAGGAATTACGGGACACTCGATTAAGAATTGCACTGCCTTTAAAAAGCAAGTTGAAAGACTCATCGACATGGGTTTTGTCAAGTTTGGTGACTCATCAAGTGCAGAAAATCCATTACCCAATCATGATTGATAATGGAGGGAATGCAATGCATAGAGAAGTGGTGAGAAATTCGTACACCGGTGCCATATCTACAGACACAATTAAAAGGGTTCTCGTCAGATATTCGCCTGGGAGGTGTTAAAAATAATGGGACTCTAGAGAAAACTCCTATAAGTATTTAGAGTCTGTTAGAGTAATGTTCAGAACACACTTGTTGTTTTCAGCCTAGAAGCAATAGGAATTTCTTTGTGAAATAGGCTAACGTCTAAACATTATTATATTAATGAAATACATTATTGCAATCATCTTTGAGCAAATGTTCTTTCATTCTTTACAATTTTTTTCATTCTTTCAGATTCTTTTTACCAAAATATTCATTCATTCATTCATTCATATTATTCATACATTCTTTTATATATTCTTCGGTACCCACCATGGGTCCCCAAATATCAATGACATGAGTGACGCTGCTACAGACTCAGAATCTCCTTTTGGGTGAGACATGTGTTTAGATGAATCTCACAACTTTGAAGGTGACATGGATTATAGCTTATCTCCAGACTTATTGAGGATGGTAGAGGATAGACAGATCCTACCTCACAAAGAATCATTAAAAGTTGTGAGCTTGGTGAAGATTGGAATTGATATGACTTCAAAGATAAAGCATGACATTGTTGAGTTACTTCAAGAATTCAAAGATGTCACGCATGGTCATACCAGATATGCCCAGTTAAGTTAATCGTCATTGTAATCAACAACAAGACGATATCAAAAATTTACAAGATGTTCAAGGTGAATATCATGAATGGTGCGTTGAAAACTCTACCGGGCAATGCCACTCTTTTCGCTTTATCACGATTTTTCATTGAAGTTGAAATTCTTTCTCTTGGGTTTTGATCGAGCTGAAGTAGGATGAAGATCCAATCCCGATACGATTAGTTGAATCTACTTGAAGAAAAAGGCTAGAAACTATTCATCATGGTCAGATGTACCAAGAAATGAATGATGCGAGCCAATAGCAAAAGGTTTGTCCCAGAGAATTCCACGATGGTGACCTAATGCTGAAGAAGATCCTCACTCTACAAAAAATATAACGGATGTCAAATTGGGAAGAACCTTATGTTATAGAGAAGGTCTTTTCCAAAGGAGCTTTGATTTTGAGCGAGATGGACGATAAACCGGCAAAGTCCTGTAAACTCAGATTCAGTCAGGAAATACTCCGCTTAAAGAAGGAGAGAACCAATGTAAAAACCCGCAAAGGGAATTTTGAGTCCAAAAAAAAAAGTGATGTGAAAAAATGAAAAGATGAAAATGAAAAAGTAAAAATGGAGAGGCTAAGGTGAAAACCCGCAAAGGGCGCCTTAGACCAAAGGGGATTTGAGTTGAAAACCCAAAAAGGGCGGCTCAAATGCTGATCAAAATGGCGTTTGAAATTTTCAGAGCAGCTCAAATACTGATCAGAATGGGGGCATGCAGTGGTCTTGCTATACCGGAATCAACAGGAAAGGGTAGGCGACATCTTGGGGCATCGAGAAAATACTCCTAAACACATGTTAAACTCAGAATGGTCTTAAAAAAATCTGTACAGAGAAGTTCAAGTTGCGATATCTAGGGCACCTAACCCTTATATTATTTTTTGTTATTCTTGGAACACTTCATTCATTTCCAAGATATGCATTCCTAAATCAATTTCTTTGATATTCATCTTTATTATCTTTGACAACTTATTCATTTCGAGCTATGCTCAGAACCAACTCAATTCTTATCCATGATCTTTTTACAAGCATGTTGCATTAAAATAATGATTAATGGACTAATAAAACTTTCACAAGGGAAGTTTTTCATATTACTCTAGAAGTTTCTGAATAATATAGGAACCTTAAATAGGACTATTGTTTAGAACGCACCAGGTTGGAAATCTGATAAAGAAGAGTCTAAATTAAGACTATCCCTTTGAATTTTCTTGTCTAAAGTATTAATTGAACAAAACGGCAAGATGTCGTGTTGGTGACAAAGCTTCAATGAACAAGCAAACAATGATCACCGAATAATAATAAGAAGTTGTTCTTGGAGAAGATTTCTTCATTTGTGCATGAGCATTTGGTACAACACCCTGGGAATGGTGTAAGAGACCAAAAATTGTGATAACAGAGGATTGAGAAAAGGCCAAATCTTTTACTCTTGGGTTACAACGGGAAAATATGGTACAAATTTTGCATCCCAGTAGATCAAACTTGGAGGTTTACTGTGGGGGGCAATCTGGTCAAGTGCTTGTTGGGTTCGCCAGCCGAGCATAAAGGCGCTATAGTACATTAAGCGATAGGACCTTAATAAACTTGGAGTAATGATAACTCAAGCGTTAAAATATCATTTTCATGACATAGCATTTAGATGTCATTCATACACGCCTAGTTAGGAGCATGTGATTCATACTGATCATGACATCCTAATCATTAGGCATAATTAGGCTCATAAAATGAGTCATACAGGTCATGTTCCACAGAGAGCAGATCGGTGAAATCATAAAGCCTTGTCTCCCTGAGTAACAATGGAGCGGGTTGAAAAGTAAAAAGATTGAAGCCACAACGGCGAATCTTACTTCCTTAGCAGTGCAGCAGAATAGATTGAAGCTACGACAGCGGATCTGGTTTCCCTGATATTGCAATTAAAAAGATTGAAGCCACGGTGGATCTTACTTCCTTAGCAGTGCAGTGGAACAGATTAAACCTACGACGACGGATCTGGTTTCCCTGATATTGCAATTAAAAAGATTGAAGCCACAACAACGGATATTACTTCTTTAGCAGTGCAATGGAATAAATTGAAGCTACGACGGCGGATCAAGTTTTCCTGACATTGCATTTAAAAAGATTGAAGCCACAACGGCGGATCTTACTTCTCTGACGGTGCGGTGGAACAGATTGAAGCTACGACGACGAATCTGGTTTCCCCAACATTGCAGTTGAACAAATTGAAGAAACTAATCCTATCTCCCTAAGGTTGCAGTGGAGAGGATTAAAATCGTAGATCTCATCTCTCTGAAGTTGCAGTAGAGCAGATCGCATTGGATTTATCTTTAAGTTGTAGCAGAATAAATTGAAGCTACAAGTCTTATCTCCCTGAAGTTGCAGTGGAGCGGATTAAAGATAGCAAATTTTGTTCTTTTAAAGCTACAACGTATGAACCCTATCTCTCTGACAGTGCAGTGGAACAGATTGAGGCTACAACGGCGGATCTAGTTTTCCTGACATTGCAAGATTGAAGCCACAACGGCGAATTTTACTTCCCTAACGGTGCGGTGGAACAGATTGAAGTTACGACGGCGGATCTGGTTTCCCCGACATTGCAGTTGAACAAATTGAAGAAAATAATCCTATCTCTCTGAGGTTGCAGTGGAGAGGATTAAAATCGCAGATCTCATTTCTCTGAAGTTGCAGTAGAGCAGATCGCATCAGATTTATCTTTAAGTTGTAGCAGAACAAATTGAAGCTACAAGTCTTATCTCCCTGAAGTTGTAGTGGAGCGGATTAAAGATAGCAAATTTTGTTCTTTTAAAGCTACAACGTATGAACCCTATCTCTTTGACAGTGCAGTGGAACAGATTGAAGCTACAACGGCGGATCTAGTTTTCCTGACATTGCAAGATTGAAGCCACAACGGCGGATCTTATTTCCCTGACGGTGCGGTGGAACAGATTGAAGCTACGACAGCGGATCTGGTTTCCCCGACATTGCAGTTGAACAAATTGAAGAAACTAATCCTATCTCTCTGAGGTTGCAGTGGAGAGGATTAAAATCGCAGATCTCATTTCTCTGAAGTTACAGTAGAGCAGATCGCATCAGATTTATCTTTAAGTTGTAGCAGAACAAATTGAAGCTACAAGTCTTATCTCCCTGAAGTTGCAGTGGAGCAGATTAAAGATAGCAAATTTTGTTCTTTTAAAGCTACAACATATGAACCTTATCTCTCTAACATTGCAATGGAGTGGATTGAAGCGCTAGTTCTTATACCTCTGAAGATGCAGTAGGAAGGAATGAAGTTACTTAAAGAAAAAGCACCGAAAAAGTTTAAGGCTCAGTAAGACCAAGCATAATCGGACCTTGTAGTCTTTGCTCTATTCCCATTACACGATAATGAGCAAAGACGGGCAGCTGTACAACCCCAAATATGCCCGGGCCCAAACCAATAAACAGGCCCACTTACCAGCCCAAAACCTAAATTAACCTAGCCCAAACATTAAAATTTCAGAAACCCTAACAAGATTTGCCCATGACCGCCAGACATCCCAACAATGAAATTTCACAAGACGTCGCAAGACGTTCGCCTCCACGTTGACTGGCCGTACCTGCAGCAACAAACAACCAGCGACAACAGTAAAATAACGAAAAAGAGGGGATTTATATATATTTTTTATATTTTTCGTTATTATTTTAGGCTATATAAAGCCATATTTCTTCTGTAAAAGGGGTTTTTTCTTCAGTGAAAAGATAGAAAAATAGAGAGGAAAATCAGCAAGAAAAAACCTGTAAAAAAAATCAAAGAGCAATACACAAGCATTTTTTAGGTGATTTTCTCCATTTTCTTTTTCGATTTTCATTTTTTTTACTAAAGAAAATAAAAAAATAAAGGGGTGCTTACCTGATTTCGAGCACTGGAGCCGAACACCGCTCACGGTGGTTCCATGGCAGTCGATGGCGGCGTCATGAAGGCTGGGGTTGAAAGCCCTAGCAAAAATTTTCTTCCCCCCCTCTGTTTATTGTTTTAAAACAAACAAAAAAAAAACTGAAGCAGAGATGTTCTTTTGAAAGAAAATTTTGGGTTTTAATTCTATAAGCAAAACGGCGCCGTTTAGGTGGTATGATTGCGCAAATCTGGCCTAGAGGGGATATTTGTGCATTTAGTCCCTCCCTCTTACAACGCACTTCAATTAAACACATTTTGTTTTTTTTTTAAATTAGCCGCATATTTTATTTTTGTTTCAATTTGGTCCAATGTTGCGCAACGTTTTGGAAGGAGGGAATAATTTTCCTTTTGGTCCTCCACTGTTATGCGCACATTCAAGTTGGTCTAGTCTTTTTAATTTATTCTAAATCTACCTCATTTTTTTCGTTTTGGTTCAATTTAGTCCATTTCAAGCTATTTTGTTTTTTTTTCTTCTCGTCTTTTTATGTTATTATCATTATGCCATTTATTTATTTTTTATTAATATTATTTCTATGTTCCTAAGCACGCATGTTTTTAGTATATGTACTTGTATATATTTTATACAGTTTTTTTAATTTCTATTTTATTTTCATTACTTCCTATACATATATATACACGCATAGTTTTTTTATATAATATAAATATGTGCATTTTTTATGTATATATATTTTATACATACGTTTTATTTTTTATTTTTGTTTTTACTCTTTTATATATACTTTATATTTTACATATATACTTTTCTTTGTAAATATATAGATATGTACATATTTTTATATTTTTATCTTATTTTCATAAATTTCGCATACATATATATACATGCATTCTCTTAGAAATTATAATAGGTTTTTGTTTTGTTTTATATATTTCATTTATTTTTTTATTTTATATACATATACTTATATATTCTGTTTTAATATATGCTTATACATGTTTTCAAAATTTATTTATGTCTCATACTTATATTTTGAAAATACATATATACATATATTTTAAATTAGAGTATTTGTTTCATAATTGTACATTGAGATTTTCGACATACCTTTTAGAATTTTTTTTTTGGTTTTATCAAAGCCTTAAAATCAATTTTTCTCAATTCATAAGTTTTTGTGAATAAGTGCAATATTCAAGGTTTTGGGATTTTCGAGAAAAATTGAGCCCTAACGTATTGGGTTCCGATTTTCTTTGCTGATTTCAAATTACTGAGGATATTCTTTATTTTAAATACACGAGCACCAAAAATCATTTTTGGGAACTTAATTTGTCGTGCCCTAACGTATTGGGTGTGGCATGTTACTTTCTCGAAATGAAGATTTTCGCATAAAATAAAAAGTGATATTCAAAGTTCGGGGATTATGAGGAATTGCACCCTAACGTATTGGGACTCAATTTCTTTACATGACTTGAACAATTGATTATCCTTTTTCAAATTTCATCATTTGAGTTGATTTTAAAATCTTTTTAACCTTCGACACTAAGACATTAAATGATCAATTTGGTACTGATTTTGGGCGTTACGAGGGTGCTAACCCTTCCTCGTGCGTAACTGACTCCCGAACTCATTTTCTCAAAATTCGTAGACCAAAATAGGGTGAGCCGATCACACCTTAATAAAGGATCGGTGGCGACTCCAGTTTAATTTTTAAAGTCGAAAACTAAATTTTTGTTTTCCAAAAAACGGTTTCGACACTTATCTTTCTAGTTTCTACCAAATTTTCATTTATCAAGAGAGCAGCTAAAAACAGTTGAATCATCTTGGTTATGTTTGGCACACTGAAGATGATACTGAGCTTCAACACTGGGGCATTGTATTTGTTTCTTTTCAACCGGAACTTATGCTATTATGTTCATGTAATCTATTATACAGGCAATGCTGGCTTTGGTCTCTGCTGGACCTTCTACTGCAGCAACAATTGAATGCTTAGCACGCAAGGAAAACGGGAACGCGAACTGATAATAATTTCATCAGCCATTGCTATATCTCAAACGGTGAAAGATTGAGTCTTGCATCTCCAAGTTATTGCTGGTTTTGAGACTGAATTTGTCTTCCTCTTCTAGAAGCTGGTTTGAGACTTTTACTGTCCTGGAATTATAAATTTCTTACCATTTGTGTTTCTTTAAACCGTCTATGGAAAGAAAATGATCTAGTTTTCAAACTAGTTTGTAAAAATCTATAAAATTCGCGTCATAAGAAATGACACAGCAATTCAACCTCATTTTAGTTAAAGAAACTGAAACTAGTCTCTTGGTAGCTTCAGCCTTTCTCATATAAGTGTATGAAAAATTGCTGCAAAAGAATATAACACATGTCCTAAAAGTTGATGATATCTTAGTATTGATTGAAACTCGACATTTCCTGGTCTTACTACATCTGCATTACAATTATGGTCTCAATGAAGCAAATTGTAAATATCTCCAGCAGGCACTGCTACCATTGTTCTACCCCAATAATGCAACTAGATCATCTATGGATTTCAATGTCTTCTCGTAGTACAAGTACGATTCGTATACTTTCGGTGTGCGTACGTAATAATCGAACTACAAAAATTAAGATGAACAAAAAAAGAAAAAACATAAGAAATTGACCTCACAAATGATTCATAGGCTGGTTTCACCAATTCATAATCTATGAACGTACCTCAGCCATGTTATCCACCAATTCATTTGCTGTTTTCACGTATTTATCTTTTCGACCTTGAGGCAATGTACTCATGGCATTCTTCAAGTCCTGAGAAAGATAAGCCTGCTTTAGTCGAATGTAAAACATGACATACCTCCATGACATGGTGTCCAACATGTCTCTCATGCTATGTAACCCCTCGGCAGTTTGTTTAATTCTGGCGGCGGCATCTTCCGGAGACAAACCGGGCTCAAAAAACCGTTCCCTGAGAAATGAATGTGTGCCCCAATTCTCTGCTACTGCTACTGGTGTGCCATTAAGCCCTAGTGCTGCTAGTGAAGTAGCAAGAAACGTTGTTACAAGTTTTCGCCGGTTGCTGATTATTACATTGTTTTGTTGGGGTTGAAACGATGCTCGGATTATGGGGAGGGAGAGTCTGCTGCAATGGTGACTTTGGGGTGTAGGGAATTTCTGGTTGACATGGATGAAGAATGTTGAATTAGTGAAGGAGGTCATGATTTTTGGATAAAAAGTGTATGGAAAAGTTGAAGATCATTTAATGGAGCAAAATGTGAGGGTGGATTTTGGGGCAGGTTTTGATTGCTGACCATATCGCCCCCTCATCCAACATGGACCGTAGCTTTTCGGAACTCCTTATCTTACATGAAGTTGACCCCCAAAATATATTTGCTCTAATTTTGGATTCTAGTACTGCTAAAATTTGAAATTTCCTTTCTCATTGTTTTATTTTTTTTAATGTTATTATTTGTTTCAAATCCATAATATTGTTAGTTGATATAATTCATGTGATGATATAGTTTTTTTATTTCTATTTGATCACATAAAACTACGTGAAAATCTAATAAATTATATTTAACAAAATAAAATTTTATGTGAATTAAATGCTTAAGGTTTTCCTTTTTCTCTTTTTGGAATCTATGTAATATTTTCAAGGATAAATTTTAAAATGATACATAAACTTTGATTCAATATATAATTTAATATGTAAATTTTAATTTGGTGTAATTATACATATGAAATTTTAATTGTTAATTCAGTCATACATATTTAAAGAAATAAATACATCAATTTATTTTTATATTGGATAAATATAATTACATGTGTGTGCAATATAAAATGTAAAATGATGCTAGATTAGTAATTGTGTTAAAATTTGTGAGAATTGGATTAAACCAAAAATTCATGTATAGTTTAAAGATTGACCCTCGCTTTAATGATAATAACTAATTGTATTAAAGTAGAGAGATTGAATACCAAATTTCAACATAATTGAAGGGATAAAACAGACTTATATTTATCTCTATATATCTCAAAACCGTCTGAGCCGAATTTGAAAATTTATTAATTTATAATTTAGCTTAAATTACAAATTATGTTACCTAAATTATAGATACTTAATTCTTTTGTTAGAAGTAATATCTAAATTATATATTCGTTACCTAAATTTATCTCTAATAATGAAAAAAACAACCGATTAAAAGTTGCCCATGGCACAAAAGCTGCTTAACTATTATCATGTATTTATTTATATCAAATAATTTCAAAAATAAAAAAGTTAAAATTAAAAAAATATTTAAAAATTAAAAAAATTAAATTAAAAATTTATTAGAATTGGCTGATCAATACACAGTCAATGACGGTCAACATCTGATCAACAAGTGGTGCTTATGTGACTTTGATGCCATGTTACGTTATGTGATTGATCCACGTTATTATTGATTAACAGTAGACAAGTAGAAGTACCAATATGGAAAAAAAATAGTTTAGATATTATTAAAAATATATATTGAAATGAGAAAATGATTATAATTAAAATACTAATTTATTATTTAATCCTTATAATTTTTAAAAAAAATATCTAATATATTTTGTATAATTATAAATTTAAAATATATTTTATACACTTAAAATTAAAATTGCATAAAATATTAATCTTAACGGAGATTAAAAACTCATCTAAATCCAGCCCAATTCGGACCGGGCTGGAACAAGTGGGCTTTCTGGTTTGGTCATTTTATAACAAACTTTAAAATGGTTTGAATGCAGGCCTCCACAATCAAAATTGTTTTGTCTTTTCCAATACTTCAAACTTACGTTGTATACGAATGGCCATGGAAAGAATATTTACTCATTTTACGTCATTTTTTTAATCACATCAACCTATATTAAACTAAACAAGTAAATTTATCAAGTAATTTAGTAAATATAAAGTAATTTAACAAATTTTTTAATACATCAGAATTCTTATTTATAACCATGATAAATTTTAACTAAATTTATTTAACCAAATATTTTAGTAAAATTAATATTATTATTTATAAATGTGTTAAATCTAATAAATAATAAAATGATTTAAAATGGTAAGTTTTATAATATAATGAATAAAAAGGTTATATAGGTCAGTTCAAAAGTTTCTCTCAATTCGTGATTATATGTATTATAGATTATAGATTATTGTTGGGACTACAGTTGTTCAATGTTGATTGTTTGATCTTTGTTTAAACAACATCTTGATTGTCTATTCATTCATTTGTTTAAACAGCTGTCCAGACAAACATTTGAACAATAGTCTAGACAAAATTTCACAACAATTTAGATGAAGTTGGATGTTGGTATTGTTTACTTGAGTCTCCATGTTGTTTTTCCATAAGCAAAGGAATCCCTTGATCTATTTTATTTCATCTCAAACTGTGGTAATCAAATTTGACCAATTTTGGAAACCATGATATCAACGTGTGTTATCCTTACCATTTAAGCCTTGTTTTGTGGATGAAATTACGTGGATAATCAAGCTATATTTAGGATACATTTTGGAGACTTTTATCCTAGACTGTTATGCATCAAATTGAAGTATTTATCTCTACAATAACCGATCTAGAAGGCTGCCTCATTTGGCTTATAAATAGGCAGCAATTTGCATGTTGAAGAGGCATCTTTGAAGAGTGCTTGAGCTTATCTCTTTGATTTACTAGTCGAAATTTATTGTATTCTTGCACTTAGCACATAGGCATTATTTGTGAAAGTTGAATCTAATTGTAATTGAGATTTTGGGTGAGTGGTTGTAACAAGTTGGGACTAGTTATGGGTTGCAATTTGCTTCATGTGTAAAGTAGATTAGGTTTTAGCCAATAGGTTGTTTGATCAAATGTTGAATAAATCATTCATTAAATAAGACTTGACAGAGTAGAATTGTTTTCGAACCGCGTTAACAAACTTTGAGCGTTATCTCTTCCTTTACTCTCTTTACTATTTATCTTTATCTACTATCGTATTTAAACTTGTGTCTTTGAACAAGGTGCAAACTTACTTTTCTTTCGATTATATATATACACATTAATACATAGTGTTTGTATATTTTTGTGCATCGCCATGTTCTCATAATTTCTTATGTTCTCTTTGTGTGTAACCTTAATTAATTTCATAACCTATATAATTTGTCATAATCATTCGATTTTAATATTCTACTCATTTACTTAAGGTGCTAAGATATTATTTAAATAATTACTAATAGTTGCAAATTTAGATAATTATTTATTTTATATTTAAATAATTCATTTAAGGTATTTAACCTAAACTTCAACTAAGTGATACTATACCCAACGGATATACTTGTGTGTTTAACTTTGATGCATTCTTGGATAAGATGCCACTAATTTTGGGTTTAGTAATTGATTTTTGTTTAGGTGTGAAAAAGAATCTAGCAAAATCAATAATAGTAAAAATCCATTAATTTTGTGTGGATTCTAATTGAACAATAACACCGAGTACTAAAATTTAATCTTAATATGACACAAAAAGTGGATCCTCTAACCTTAACATATTTTCTTCTAGGTATTTGCTTCTTTTAGTTAATTTCTTCCGTTGATTTTTATTTTTATTTCTAGTGTTTCTTGCTCCTACTTTTATTTTCGACACCCATTCCAAAGTTAAGTATTAAATATATTCCTAACATAATACTTGTAATCTTGTAAGTTCTAATCAACTTCCCCATGGATCGATCTTGGACTCTCGAGATTTTATTACTTGAATATAACTTGCACTTGGGTTGTAGACCTAGAAAGTTTTTGTTAAGACGCAATCTAGATAGGTGACTTCTCGGATGAAACCTATAGCTAGCATCTTCTTCACTTCTTCCCTAGTAGTCGAGACCTTCTCATCGAATAACTGCCTCTTATTTTGCTTCACTGGTCAAGAACTAAGATCTACTTCCAAGGACTACTACATGATTGACAGATGGATCCCTGGTATGTCTGTCACTGTCCAGGCAAAAACGTCCCAGCATTCTATTATCAGGGACTTCAAACTTTCTTTCTCTTTGAGGGAAAGGACCGAGGCGATTTTAGTGACCTTATTAGGCTTCTCTTAGTACAAACTGACAGGCTCTGATGCCTCTATCGGCTGTGCTTTAAGGAGTTGAGTCTTTGGTCTAGGTTCGAGACCTTATAAATCAATTTCTGCTCTTCCAATTACATTGGCATTGGCAGCTTGATGAGAGTGCAACATGCAACAAGTCGGAAGGGGAGGCAAAGGGTTTTGGTCTTTCCTAACGAGTTGTAGGGAGACGATAGGTACCCTCGAGCTATTTTCTAATTAGCTTTCATGTATCTTTTGCTTGTAAGAGTTGAAAACTTTGCCATCATGCAAAAGTGACCACCACCATCTTTGTCATCCTCATAATTGGCCTCTCGAAAATGGTGTTTTAGGCCATCGGGTAGTCAACTACTAGAAAATACACCATTTCTAGGGTTGATGTCCACAAAACCAACTAAAAATTTGACTAAGGCAAGTGCACTTATCAATTAATAGTATAGCTACGGTGAGCAAAGATATCATTCCTACGAAGACTAAAAGTACTAGTAATTACCGTCTTTCTATTATTTAACCAATAAATTCAAGTGATTGATTAAAACTAAAATTAACTAAATTAATTAACTACGAATGAGACAAAGAACAATTCAGGAAAATAATCGATTAACAACTAAGAAACAAAACAATACCCAGTACAGAACTCACTTAGATTTCATCTGTCATTATCAATCTAAATTACGTAATTTCTTCACTTAGTTTCTTGATCCATAGAAATCCCTAAATTATGCTAATATCTCTCTTCAAGAATAAGAGCAATTGACTATAGGTTGATTAATTGAAATCTCTTCTAATTAAAACCCCTATTATTGCATTAACTTGATTGGTGGATTCCCCTATTAGATTTGACTCTAATTCAGTAGATTTATGTCGTCCTATTTCTAAGATTGCATGCAACTCCACTCAATTACGCAAGATCTACTCTTAAACAGAGTCTATTCCTCTTCTGATTTAAACACGTCAAACATGGATCAATAGTCTAGAAATATTAAATCACGAATTAAGAACACATAATTGAGAACAAGATCTAAGTCTTTATTGCATAAAATAAAAACCAAAATACAAAATTCATCATAGGGTTCATCTCCCTTAGGTATTTAGAAAATTAGTTCATGCTAGCAAATAAAAACATCCTAGAGATAGTATAACTAAAAGAAATAAAGGAACTCATGATAATCTCCTAAGAAATCAACTAGGAGTCTTCAATCTTCACAGAAATCTGCTTCAGAATCGGCTTAAATGGTATTTTTTGAGTTGTTTTCTTGAGTATTCTATGATACTCATCTCTTCTTACTTTTGTCATATATAGGTCTTAAAATTCCTGAAAACCTTAACAATTATGTTTTTTGGTTGTTCGGAGTGCAATTCATGAAATCGACACGACCTGCCACATGGCTGTGTGGCCTTCCATGTGGCTCATTCAGTCGTATGTCCAGGTCGTATGGAATGGTCCAGCCCATGTGGCTTTTGTAACTTGCTCCAATTTTTTAGTTTTCACTCGTTTTTCACTTTTTTTGCTCCTAAATGCTCTCCTAAGTATAAAAACATGAATTTAAAGGATTAGGAGCATAAAATTCATTATGAACATCGAATAATCACCCAAAAATGCATTAACAATGAGATTAAAACATGTTACTTTTAGCACCTATCAGGGGTGGTGTGCTCACCATCCCCTAATACCTCTGAAGGGCATTGGATCCTTTAACCGTGATGGGCTGGTTGGCAAAGCCATAAATTAGGTTTGCAAGCTTGAGTTAGGCATCCTTGAGCCTTATCTAGTAAAAATCTTTGGTCGTCAGAATATTCACGAAATTGCCTATATCAACTAAGGTCCTTCTAACTTAGAAAGAGGTGATATTAGCCAAGACCATCAAAAGATCTTCACCTTTCGTGTCCAGAATATCCCTTTCATCTCGCTTTGAAAATATAAGGTCCCATGGAGAAGGCTTGGGTTTTTTAATTGTGACTAAAACCAACAAAACACTTCCCCTGTGGTATTTCCACTTCGAGTTTAAGGAAACCTATTCTATGTGCTTTCCTCCTACCAGAACATCAATGATTTCTCTAAATGGTTTCTTTCCCCTGTCACCACCCTGCGATTCTGATGTTCTTATTTCTCTATCTTGAGTCATGTTCACGATGTTCTTCAAATGCACACATTGCCTAGTCTGATGTCTTTGAGCATTGTGGTATTTAGAATGTTGATTGGAGTTGTTGCGATGCTCACTGGATAGGAGATACGAAGCCACTTATAGGATTCCTTAGTTTTCTACCTGATCAAATATTTGGGTTAGGAAGTATTTGAGCTCATGGTAGGTTCTGAAGTGGTTATACGGGGTTTTGGTTCATTAATCCTGGTATCCCCTATAACTACAGATAGGTCCCTGGTGTTCGTGGCATAGACATTGTTTACCCGCTGGTTATTCCTTTGGACTAATTGGTTATAATGTCCATACCCACGTCCGTCTACCCCTAAACTGGTCATTGGCTGCTTGCAACCTTGAAATCTCTTTAGAGGTGATCTTCGTGGATAGTTGTCCTGGCGAATGGCTAGTACGAAGGAATCAATGCGTACTTTTTCGACCTTATCTCCATCTGAAAAATTGTGCACCATTTCGTAGAGATAAGAGAGCTTGGTTAGAGTGTTCCTGATGATAATATACCTTAGATGCTAATGAGAGGTCCTGACAATGAAGGCTTGAATTGCTTATTCATTAGTGGCTTCCTTCGTGACCATGGTGGCCACACTAAATCTTTTGACATAGTCATAGAGGGACTCATTCGCTCTGCCAGGGATTGTTGGAGTATCTTGTTGGCTAGAAAATGACTCATTAACTGCTCAACCAACTACTCAAAGGATTAGATTGATCCCTGAGGTAACGACATCTACCACTATCAGGTTGTCTGTAAAAGGGTCAATGAGAAAGCTCTACACTTTACTCCATCAGATGCCTCCAATATAGCTATGTGGTTGTTATACTAGGCTAGATGGTTTCCTGGATCCCCCAATTCATTGTATAAGAACTTCAAAAACTTGAAGGAGTTAGAGATGTGGGTTTTCAAAACTTCAAGTGGCAACGATTCATTGGAGTAATTCCAAATAGATTAATTTATTTTCACCCCTTTCACTTCTTGCATTAGTTTTGATATGAAAGCTTTGAGTTGTTCTTCCATAGAGATATTGTGATTACCTAGAGAATGTTGGGATATTGCTGGAAGGTCAGTGTTATTCTTATGAAGGTCTTCTAGATTATTGCATTTGTGCTCATTGCGAAGGGTAGACTAAGCTTCATCTTCTTAGCGAGCCGAATTCTCTCATCTAAAAACCTTTCATGTGTCCCTTGGCTCAATGAGCAATATCTTAAAGTTGTATATTAATAGCCTTATCGGTGCCATCTATTTATAGGGAGAGAAAGTAGCACCTTTGTTGAATTAGAGAAGTTTATTTCAAATAGAAAAATGAAATCCTAGTTCAACTAGGATATAGGGGCGACAACCCTAGTTAAATATACTAGGGTTTGCCATTCCCCTTTATTTCATAAAGGGCTTTTTCTATCTCTTCCATATTGGGTCTAATTACAAGTATGTCCCAGACTTTTAACTCAATATTTTATAATTTGATCCAACCTAATTTTTTTTCTATTTCCCAAAAATAGACTTTAATATTAAATAAATTTCTCATCCTGATTTCACTCTTGGTAAAATTATGGTGATTTTATCCCTGATAAAATTTCCAGAAATATATTAATATTTCACCATTCAAAATTTTCACCATGATAAATCGGTTTATTTTTATTTTTGGGCTTTAAAATAACTAAAAAACATAAACTCAATCTTCCGATCATTTTGAGAAATCCTTGTTCATTTGTTAATGAATTCATTTATCATTTTCATTTTAATTTCCATTTGGAGAAAATCACATTCATTTTCAAATGATTCCATTTTTCTATTTTCATTTTTATTTTGGAGAAACTATAATAATTTCTTAAATGTTTTCAATTTCTCCATTTCTATTCATTCTGTTCATTTTGATTCAACACGCAATTCATTTCTAGTTTCAACGAGCTAGCGGGGGGACCAATTGTACATATGCAATCGAGACTCAAATGATTTATAATTAAGTTCCATCTTTTCACTTATTAATTACAAACTCAATTAGTCATGAAGTTATTCCACTATAGTATCGTGACTGAGCTCTCCTCAATGGCATATCATTACGAAAGCAACCCAATTAGCGCTCATCCAATGACCTTGTCATAAGTGTGTTATCCTCATATGATATCCTTAATCTCTTTAAGATAATATCTATTTTTTCCAATATGATCATATTTTATCTAATGGTAACCATTACATCTTCCTTCATAAAAATTTAATTACTATCAAATAGCAATCAAGTTATTTATCATGAAGACGAATGACTCGTGGCCACATTTACTTTTCACCAACCATGTAATGCCTATAAGATGATATCATTTACCCATGTCTCGTGCTATGAATTCCACTATTGTGAATGATACTACATATTGCAGAAGTCGTACACCCAACGCACCAGCTTTCGGTTCCTTATCTATTCGAACTCGGGCTTTTACTTACATCAAAGTATACAAGTCACGCATACATAGTTCATCATCCACTCAAGATTTAGGTATGTCACACTATGAACGTCATAAGTGAATAAATCCATAAATGGATTCAGGATCTATTCTTCTTGAGTCTAGTCTAATGTACTGTCAGTCACATCTATATCTCTATTTTTTTCATCCGCTCCGATGCCCAAGATAAAACATCTACCCAATTGGACTTGATAGAAGACATATTAGTCTTTCAATCAGTTTGCTCATTTCTGATTAGACTAAGAACATGTTTAGGTTTGTCAACTAAAATAAGTTGTCTTTCTGTATTACGATCTGATTACGTAATACCACTTAATATTAGTTAAATATTAGACAAACGGTGAGTAACATTTGCTTCCATTTTGCTTTGCGTGCAAAAACCATGCGATGACAATATACAAAGTATTAATGTAATTCATCAATAAATTTATAAACCAATCTATTCGAAAAATTAAAAGTGTACTTAGACAAAAATACTAAACTTAGTGCACCAGATCCAATATAAGGTAGGTTACAACTTCCTGCAGACAACGAGTTATATGGTAAAAAGGTCTAGGGGGTGGGTACACCATGCTGTGACTGAGGCATCATAACCACTGGAGAGTTGAGGTAATCGAGGAAGTATATCCTGTTGGTACAGCATAAAAGACAATGTTGGCTAGAGGATCTTTTAGAGTCTTTATCAGTTGCTCTAGGGTGGGGAAGAGAATACTTACTTAATATAAAGAAGTTCCTGTAAGGGTAGAAAAGGGAGGAATACGAGTGTTATTCAGGTCAATAGAGACTCAAGAAACAAATGGAATAGGTGTGCTAGGTGGGGCAGAGGAGTTGATCCGATTGGTTGGGTTGTTATTTGGCTGGTTTAATTTGCGAGGGTGCCACTTTGGGATTGTGTGATCATGTAGTCCATGTTCATCATACCAACTATTAATGCAGTGTAAAATAAGATATGAGTACATATGAGAGAGGGGTGGTTTCTATGAAGGCCGGTTCACCCAGTCTGGGTGAAGAGTTGGAGGTTATAAGAGTGGAAGGAAAAAGAATGTAAAGGTTGAGAGTTGAAGGAATATTGACAGAGTGTAAGCTTAGTATTCTTGAAGAGTCGATCTCATATTCATTGTTTTTGGAGGTATTTATAGCTAGAGGTCTCATGTAAGATGGGTGTTAACGTGTTGGACTTGTACTCTAGCCAATATTATGGAATGCGTGAGAGGGATGTCTTCGATAGGACGATGATACCTATGACAGATAGATCCTGTCATTCATTGACTTGATAGGATAAAGAGGTTAAGTCCACATGATGTTTGGGGACCAACAATTTAATGTTTCTGATAAAGATTAGGTCATGCCTTGTCCTGATGGTCACCTCGAAAGGGTGAGCTTATAGGTGACCTCCCGGCTCGCTGATAGTAAGCTTATTGTTCGAACACTTTTCTTATTTACCACGTATCTTGACGCGGATGAAAATTTAACAAAACTCATTCAAATTTTTTATAAAAAATCCATTCAAATAAGACCTAATTCGTAGGGGTAGAAATAAGTCCAACTTTCTATTTTTATCATTTTTCGGCTTAAATTAAAACATTAAAATCATACAATTTTATTCAACCTTCGTCATCGTACAATATATCATCTCTATTACATCATCCTACATTATCGATTGACCTACTTAAAAAATACATGATATATTGTTTTATATAATAATCAAGATACCATGTTATCTCATTGTCTATAGTTTGGGTTTTATATTGAAAATAATAATGGCCAACATCTTGTTACATAGTGAATGTTCCAATTTCCATTAGTTTTCATTGATAATAATGTATGCATGAACACAAGAAGTTGATAGACACTTGAAAAGTCACCTTATACAATTATCTAAACCCAATATTAAGGTAACATGTAAAAAGTTTATATTGACGTCCACCCTAAAGTTTATATAAAGTTGGACCGGGTCAAGTAATTTATTTTTTATTCTTTCATACCATTCGTGGCTTATGTAATGAAAATGATTTATTCCACTTACAAAATTGTTATAAAAGGTTGGCTCAACCTACCATTAGAAGCATGTAGAAAACCAAGCATTGCAGAACTCTCTCTCTCTCTCTTCATTCTAAAATCTTTTCACCATATACTTCCATAAAAGTTTTCCTTGTACAATATAATGTGAAACTACTTTCGTTTTATTTACAAAATATGAAGGTGTAGATTGTATTACTGGCAGTAATATGTGCCAGTTGGTTATCCATGGATGAGAAACGACCCCGCATCACTACCATACAAAATGAAAGCAGAGATGTGAGATTCACCACTGAAGGTGCCAATAGAGGATCATATTAAATAGTTATTAATAAACTGTATGATGCATTGACAAAGCATAGACAAAAGCGAAGTTATACCAGTGTTGCCATCTTTGTTACCGGAGCCTGATGATCACTAACAATATGTTCTGGTGGAACTCTTGAATGAGTACTAATCCGTCAAATTAGACTTAAATGTCAGCCATGTGTATATCTTGGGTTATCATCCAGTTGATAGTGATACTTCTTTCTTTTTTTGATGGTGTTGAGGAGGATGTACGTAATGTTTTATTTCTAGACAACATTGTAAGAAGATTAATTCCATTTGGTTATCCAGATTTTTCAATGTGATTGTTTGGCTTTGGATAAGGCATTATTTTTCGCTATGTATTCCTTCAACAAGTTTTCTAAGCCATTGGAAGGTTCAACTTAAGTTGGTTTCTGAATTTGTTGGGTAAATCTAGATGTTTGGGTTGATCTGCGTTGTGCATAAGTGTTACTGGGTCCAAGCCCTTAGTTACTCCAAGAAAAGTTTGGGTGGTTTCGCCAAGATGAGTTATAAAAATTGGATTGTAGTTATTGTCTTCCTCAATTCTAGTTCTGGTTACCCATGTAATAAAAAAATTCTGAGTTTGATGGGCATTCTTCAAACAAATTCCCTTCCTCACAATAAACGCAGGCTACATTTTCGAATTGATTCGGTGGCTGAGTTGCAAAATTATTAAACCCATTAGTAGTAAAGTTTTTAAGAATTAAGAGTATCGAAGATATTTGAGATGTGAGTGAAGTGAGAATGTCCAATTCATGTACTCATGCGACACATTTTAAAGCTTCTCTATTGGTTGGCCACTGGTAATTGTTGATAGCAATTCTCTCAATGATTTCATAAGCCTCATTATAAGACTTAAAGAGGAAAGCACCATTGGAAAAAAGGTCTGCTACCATCCTCATGTGAACATTAAGACCATTATAGAAGGTCTCTAATTGGATGCAATATGGGATTCCATGATGAGGGCACTTTCGTAGCAGTTCTTTAAATATTTTCCACACCTCATACAAGGATTTGTCATCTATTTGTTAGAAAGTAGTGATCTTATTCCACAACTTAGCATTCTTGCTAGGTGAGAAATATTTTATAAGGAATCATTCTGCTAATTCTTGCCATGTAGTGATGGAATCTGGTGGCAATGAGTTCAACCAGGCCTAAGCTCTATCCCTTAGTGAGTATGGGAACAATTTTAATCTTAATGCATCTTTGGGTACTCCGGCTATCTTGAAGGAATCACTCACCTCCATAAACAATTTGAGGTGAATGTGAGGATCTTCAATAGGCATTCCATTGAATTAACCCAATGTCTGAAGCATCTGGAACATGAATGGCTTCAGCTTGAATTTTTGTGCCTCAATTTCGTGTCTCCTAATACCCATATTTAGCTAATGAAACAATGGCACAGCATACTATCTTAAGGCTCTATCCCTATCATCAGCAACAATGATAGAATTTTGAGCATGATTTGCTCCATTTTCTCGATTCTGGTTTTAATTTTTGAAATTCATCTCTTCGGTCCTCTTTTGAGCTGTTTATCTTCTTTATTGCCAAAAAATCATTTCAATTTCAGGGTCTACCAGGAGTAAGTCGATAATTCGATCAATACTCATAAAAAAACTTGAAATAATCACAGAAAAATTAAAATTAAATAGAAAAATAGACCAAAATGCAAAATTAACAATTTAAAAAATAATGTATTTAAAAACAATCCCCAGCAACGGCGCCAAAAATTTGGAACAACGGAAATGTGCAAGTGTACACAATCGTTTCAAGTAATAAAGTGACAAGAATATCGAGTTTTCGTACCCACAGGGATTGTGCAAGAAAATATTTACGAAATGTAAGAATTAAACAAATTGACGAGGAAAAATATGTTGGTTTATAAGAGGTGATCTAAAACTAAAACTAATTTAACTAAGTGATTATCTAAGAAAATAAAATTCCAATGCATGATATCTAAAAATGAGTTTAATGAATATGACATAAATGTGTTAGATCAATTTTATTCTTTAACTTAGAATTATTAAAACTATGTGTTGTTACAAATAATTTCACACTCGATTATTTACTAAAACCCATTAATCTCTTGAATATATCGTATGTCAATTCAAAATATTAATCAAATTTTTATAAGCAAGTATAAGATTAAGTGAGGTAACAATTTAATAACGTCATGAATATATCTCTATATTGGAACAATTTAATCACAATAATCTTACAAGTTATGTAAGGCTAATGTATTTTTAATATCGTCATAATTTAATCATCAACTACCTTAGAAGATTAAACATGCACCAACTATATATTGTGTCAATTAATTACAATTTTAATCCATTTAATAATTAATTCAATTGTTACCTTACAATTAAAATGCAAGCATAACATAAACATGATTTTATTTAATTGAACAATTTACTTAAGCCTAACAACAACACAAACACATTTTTAAGAATCTAAGTGGAAGAAATGCAATTAATCTAATACGAAATAAATTTAAGTCATTTTAATTAATTGAAGAACAATAACACAAATATTCATGTTCATGATCACAACATAAACGGGGAAAAAAATAAAGATAAGGGACTTAGAAAACAAACCTGATGTTTCTCCGAAGCCAGACTAGTGCGCTCCTCTCTTCTCCACTCGTTCTTTCGATCCAAGACCTTCACAAACACTTGAATGCTACTACTCCAAGGGGCCTGCTAGCTCTTTTTCAATAGGGAAAATTGACAAGAGAAGGAAGACAAAGAAAACAGGAAAATAAAATAAAGGATTGGAAAAGAGAAGTGGAGAATGATGTATGAAGTGAGGGATGCAAAATGAGGAAGTGATTGGGGCTTTTTATAGTGGGAGATGGAAGCTAAAAGTAGCAGTCAATCCCCCTTCCCATGGTCGGCCATGCTAGGTGGAAGGAATGGTTGACTCAAATTTGTTATTTTTAGCTTGTGGCTAAAAATAGAAGGCATGAAAAGGAGATGGGTTTGAATGGAATTTAAGAGGAGTTCAATGGCTGTTTTGCAAGTTTAAAAATCAGCTAAAATAAGCTGATTGGGTCAGCTATATAGGACAACTTAGGCTACTCTTTTGGGCTTGTCCATCATCACTATTTACTTGCTCAATTAAGCCTTTTCCTCTACTTCGAGCTACCCGCTTTTTCCCGATAAAATCAAATTGAACCAATTGATTTGAGGAAGTCCAAAAATGTGAATTTAAGTCCTCCATGGCTGTTAATTCATCACCTTGTGCTCCCAAGGTACATTGTAAATTAATCCTTCCGAGGTGACTATCGAGCTGATTTTTCACCTTTTGTGCAAAACTGTTGAAAATAGATCAAATTGTGCAAATTTATTATAAAAATAATTAAAATTCAATATGTTTCATAAATCAAGTACTATTTAATTATTTTATAATTGAAGTATGAAATTCGACAAAAAAATACTTAGAAACTGCATGAATTAGTGCTTAAAAGGTGCTGAAAAAGTCTTTATATTCTTGTGTTTCCATGATACCACAACAAAATTCAAGTATGACAAGGACAATAGAATGGTAAGAGGTCACATGTTAAGCCACATGGCTAACAACCTCTTTGACCTGATTATCAAGAAGAAGTTAGTCAAGTCTATCTGGGATACCTTGGAGAAGAAGTATGAAGCTGATGATGTTGGGATCAAGAAGTATGTCGTTGGAGAGTGACTCAAATTCAGATGATTGATGATAAGCCAATAATAAATCAAGTACATGCCTACGAGAAGATTATTTCTGACATCCTAGCTAAAAGGATGAATATGTGCAAAATTCTCCAAACAAACGTCCTAATTGAAAAGTTCCCGAAGTCTTGGTTCGACTACCACAATCTCCTAAAGCATAAGAAGCGAGATATTTCTTTGGAGGAACTAATTTTTATTGATCTAATTTCAACTCAATTCTTCAAAAATTGTTAGTGGAATTCTTCATAACTTAATTATCTAGATTAAATGGTGATGAAATCTAAAGCTCATAGGAAGATTAGATCATCTATCTTCTCGTTATCCATCCATCTTCCACAATTTTGTTCTTTCTTTCCATAATTCATCTAAGTTTGTTTCTTGTTAATTTCTTTAAAATTCTAAAATTTATTCATCCTAACCCATCTACCTTGATTAATTTTTAAAATTTATTAATAATTGAAGTTGACTTGTGCTCTAAGAAATATCAATTTTATTCTCAAGATTAATTAAAGATCATCTTCTATCTTGATTTTGTTTTCTTCATTACTTTTCCATCTTATAATCATAACTAACTAAATTATTTTCTAAGATTTTCAAAATTTATTTAAATCTTGCACATCAAATCATTAGAGAGTCATTCATCCGGATCGCTTTGAGTTCAATCTTTCACGTCTTGATATCTTCAATTTTTTAGAGGATGGGTAATGAAGTGGATATTTTCTTTAAGGAAATGTCTTTGGAAGCATTGACTCATCGTCAATACCAACGTGTACCCACCCCATCACTCAATAATATTTTGAAAAGTGAGAGAAAACCATGCATGAAGAGAAATACCATAACAGGATATCCAAACCCTTGAAGATTCTCACAAACTACCTCTTTTCGTTTCAAACCTGGTCAAGTAGGACCCAATATTCCTGTTTCACCACCTTATTTACTTCATGATTCTTAAAAGCCAATAAGAACATGTTCTGAGATATTCTAATAATTGAAATACCTTTCATGCCCACACTGCTCAGTTGGTTTGCTAAGAACTCTACTACTTTGTAACATTTACACCATCTGACTAGAGACCTTTGTAGGATACTGAGTTTTTCCACATCAATGACACCCTCGGTAACGTTTTCAATACCATCGCTTTCAACCTGTACCATAAGTTTTCTATTCCCAACTCCATTGCTTGGCTCACCCAAGCGAGAGTTGCCAATACCAACATTTATTGACTCCTTGTATACTTGAGGGCCGACCACGATAGGGGCCTTCACTGAACCCTTCACGTGTCTACCACCACACACTGCATTTTTTTCATTCTTTATCGTATTAACCCTTCTCAAGTACAAACTTCTTACATTAAATCTTAGTAAATTTACCATAGCATGGTAGGTAAACAATCAAGATCCATTCCAATGATGGATTTCTCTTTTTGCATCTTCCAAATTTGAAAACCTCAATTTTTGCATCTTCCAAATTTGAAAACCTCGTGAAATCAAATCGTCTTCCATCCTTACTTTTCTTTAAAGGGATAAACACATCAATTACTTCTCCATGAAATTCAAAGATCTTTCCATTGTATTCTTGGAAGCATGTCTAAAACAAATACCTTAGATTATCTCCCTTTTGCCATGTTAGAGTTGTGTGACCCAAATTCTAAGAGATTGCTTGCAAGTCAAGTTAAACAAAAATATATTTTCTTTCTAGAAGATTTAGTATTTATTAGTATAATATATTTAGCATTTATTAGTATAGTTTATTTGACTTACTAATTTAGCCTATAAATAGGCTCTTTTACAATCTTAGAAAAATACACCCATTAGATTAGAACTCATAGCACATTCATAAAATTTTGTGTTTACGTTTTCAGGGTTATTTTTTTTCAGATTTTTGGGGTTTAGTTGTTATCTCCATCTTTTGTACTCTTCGTTTTTTGCCATTATAGTAAACTTATCTTTGCCTGTGGTTTTTATCCTCTTTGAAGGGGTTTTTCCTCGTTAAATTTGTGTTCATCTTCTCAATTTCTTCTACTATTTTTACTTGTTCGTTGCTTAATCGGGACGATCCTAACAAGTGGTATCAGAGCTAGTTCAAGTTTCATAGATCATCCCGTTCAGAGATGGCAGCAACAAGGTTTGAAATTGAGAAGTTCGATGGTGAGACAAATTTCAATTTGTGGCAAGTTCGAATGATGGCAATTCTAGTTCAAAACGGCTTGAAAAAGGTTGTTACAGGGAAAAAGCCTAAGAATCTAAATCAAACAGAATAGGAAGAGCTTGATGAAAAGGCCTTGTCTGCAATCCAGTTGTGCCTCGCGAATACCGTATTACAGGAGGTATTGATGGAGAAGACCTCATTCGCCTTGTGGAAAATGTTAGAAACTCTTTATGCGACTACGTCTCTGGCTAACCGTTTAGTGTTGAAACAACATCTATTTACGTTTCGCATGAACGAATGTGAGCTTCTTAAAGATCACATCAGTCAATTCATTACTCTTTTAAATGATTTAAAGAACGTTGAGGTTCATATTGACGATGAAGATCAAGCTATGCTATTATTGTGCTCTTTACCCTCTTCATACAAGTCTTTCAGGGAGACCCTGATTTATGGCAGAGACAAACTCTCGTTCGAAGATGTGAAGGGTTATTTGTTGAGTAGAGACAAACTCGACAATGAGTTTGGTTTGAATAGCAAAGCAGATAGGCAAGCTTCCGTTTTGGTAGCATCAAAGAAACGAGACAAAATGTGCCGCTATTGTAAAAAGTTAGGTCACGTCAAAGCAGATTATTTTAAACTGCGAAATAAAAGAGCTGCTGAGAGTAACGAGGAAGATATAGTTGGTGCTAATTTGGTCGATGAAGGTGGTGATGATTTCTTGTTAGTGTCAACGAGCGACAACTCCAAGCTTAAGTCTGAGTAGATCCTAGATTCAGAATGTTCTTTCCACATGTGTCCCAATAGAGAATGGTTCTCAACATACAGTTCAGTTGAAGGTGGAGTTGTGCACATGGGAAACGATTCATCTAGTAAGATAATCGGTATTGGTACTGTTAGAATTAGGATACATGATGGGACGATTATGACACTCTCAGATGTAAGGTATGTACCTGATTTACGAAAGAATCTCATCTCCTTGAGTATTTTAGACTTGAAAGGATGCAGAATCAACATCGAGTCGAGCGACATTAAAGTATCTCGTGGAGCTCTCGTTTTGTTAAAAAGTAAAAGAATTGGCAGTCTTTATATTCTGGAAGGTTCTACAGTGACCGGTGAAATCGGACGTCCCTCGTCCGTTACGGAGTCAAAGTCAACTCATTTGGAGCAGAGGCAACTTGGTCATAGGAGGGAAAAAGGTATGACCGTTTCGTTGGAGAGAGGTTCTCTTTTGGATGCAGGTTTTAAAAAGTTAGGGCACTGTGTTTGTGAAAATCAGACCCGGGTTAGTTTTGATTTGGAAGTGCACAAGTCGAAGGCTAGAAGTCTTCCAGCTTCTAAGCATAGATTCGACTCAGTTAATTCCCTGCATAGTTCAAGATAGGCCCGTGGCGGGTTTTGGCAAAGATGGCATTGAAAGAATTCGTGTCAAGGTGGAGATTGTTAGAGTTGTGTGACCGAAATTCTAAAAGATTGCTTGCAAGTCAAGTTAAACAAAAATATATTTTCTTTCTAGAAGATTTAGTATTTATTAGTATAATATATTTAGCATTTATTAGTATAGTTTATTTGACTTACTAATTTAGCCTATAAATAGGCTCTTTTACAATCTTAGAAAAATACACCCATTAGATTAGAACTCATAACAAATTCAGAGAATTTTGTGTTTACGTTTTGAGGGTTCTTTGTTTTCGGGTTTTCGGGGTTTAGTTGTTATCTCTATCTTTTGTACTCTTCGTTCTTTTGTCATTATAGTAAAATTATCTTTGCCCGTGGTTTTTATCCTCTTTGGAGGGGTTTTTCCACGTTAAATTTGTGTGTTCATCTTCTCAATTTCTTCTACTATTTTTACTTGTTCGTTACTTAATCGGGGCGATTCTAACATGCCATTTTTCCTTTTTTTAAGTACTTGATTCCTCTTATCCAATACTTCAATCATACGGTTGTTTTTAATGGTCATGAAAAAAATTCCCATCACGTCATCCCTGTTACATCATCATTCAGTATTAGATCGGCCTACTTAAAAAATACATGATATATATATAATATTCAAGATATCATGTTATTTATAGTTTATTATTTGGTTTTTATATTGAAAAAAATAACGGCTAACATCTTGTTGCAACGTGAACGTTTCTATTTCCATTAGTTTTCTTCGTCACAACATATGCTTGACATTAATATTTGTATGAATACAAGTAGTTGCCACATAAATGGTCATATCTTAGTGGGGATGGCTCTTTGTTTAATGTAGATGCTTAATGGCATTGGCAGGAGTAACTGTCATATCAACATTTTAGAGGTAGTGTTGCTTATTATTTAAAGTCATACCTAATTAGTTAACTACCTTATTATATTGTTTCATTCCTTCTAAACTTCGGGATTTAACTCAATAATAGATTAGTTTTGTTATTTTAAGATTTTTTAATTAAAAAAAAGTCAATGATGCTTTAATTGTATTGATGATTGGCTACAAAATTGAGGTGATATAGGGAACGAGTAGAGTTAAACGTCCTATTAGCTCAAATTCCATCCCCGATACATGACACTAATTAAATTTTAAGAGACGTATTGTATTTTTATTGAAATTGATATATATTGATATCGATCTATTTCAAAGCACTAATTTAAATTTATCAATTTTAAAAAAATATTTAATATGATTTATAAATATCAAATAGATAAAATTAAATAAATTTTAAATATAAAATATTCATAAATTATATAAATTACTCATCAACAAATAAAATGATTCACTCAAATAAATCCAAAATTAATAATAGAAATCCATCATCCAATATGAAAATTTAAGGATTTAGCTTCTTTCCTTTTTGATAAAAGAAGTTGAAGGGAATGAATATTTTTCTTTAATAACTGTGTGGTTGAGTTTTATTAATTATATTTTAGTTTTATATTTTAAATGTGAAAGAATGTTCAATTTTTTAAAATTTTACATTCCATTTTTTTATTAGTCACATTTCACTAAATTTTAGTATAATAATAAATTTTTATATCTTTTAATATTATTAATGTACATGCACTATATTCTGGCTGATGCGATCACGGGTCAAAATTTTCACCAGTGCAAAAAAAAGGTGTTGGGTGTTTCAGTTTAGTATTAGAACAATGCACACCAACTGGTACAACAGGAACCGAAGCTATTTTCTCTAAAATATTTTAGGTTGTCAAATTCTTTTTCTTTTTTCTGAAAACATTAGCCATTGAGATATGAGAGAAGAAGCATCGTCACTTGCTGGTTCTTCTTCTTCTTCTTCTTCATGTTACTATAATTTATGAAAATTTTATCCTTTCAGGTGGTTCTATTTAGACAGGAAAGAGATAGGCTATAATGGTGGATCCTTGGACTTCTAAGTGCAAAACCAGATGCGAAATAAGGAAGGAGAAGAAGTGTGCTTTCTTAACATTGGAGGTAGGTCAGTTGTCTAATGATACAATATTACATACAAATCCATAAGAATGATACTGAAGCTGTTATTTGGATTTTTAGTATATGGTGACCTTCACCAAATTGCTAGTATTATCATTTACTTTAACCTTTTCTTAATGCTATAAAATTTCGTTCCTTAGCTTAAAACTTTACAAGCTGTAGAAGGATTCTTTTGATTGTGCTCTTTAATTTACCAAAAAAAAAAAATGTCACTGCAACTTATCAGCCTGTAACTAAGTTCATGCATGTTTGAATAATAATGTTCACGAAAAGCGACCAAGTTTACATTATTAATCTTTAACTAAGCTTGTCAATCTATCATGAACCTGTTGTCATTTTATTAAGTATTCCAAGTTTCAATCTATCTATACCTAAAGCTATCATCATATCTCTGTTTTAAGGCAACTGCATTTTGGAAGGGTATGAACACTGCAGAAGCTGATGATGAAGCTCAGGGATTTGGTGCTCTAACTGCAGTTGGCTGTTGGCTTGCCATAAGCACAATACTTAATTAGTTAGTAAGTAAATTGCTCCTACCATTTTTACTATTATTCCTTGATGCATTTTAATTGTTTTATTTTCTTAATAGTTATGCATATTTTCAATTTTCTACCCTTTCTATTTTTTATGTTTTCAAATTTCTTTTCACTCTATCGAAGGTTTAGGAACGTTTTAATAGTCCCTAAAATCTCTAAATTTTATAGTGGTCCAAGTTTCACTCTATAATTTGTGTAAATTATCCCTAAATTTATTCTAATTAATCCTTTGGGATTAAATTAATTATTTAAGAATCGATACTAGCTAATTAAAATAATTGATATAGTTGCAATATTTTTAAAAAATCTAATTGCTTCTTATTAACTGAATTAAAGAAATATATATTTTATAAAAAATCGGATGTGGATGACCATTTAAAAAAACTCTTTTATTTTTATATAAATAATTCATTAATTGAAAAAAAATCATAAACTTATGCAAGTCTTTACCACTAGTTTTCTTTTATTAATAAAATATTACACTGACCGAAAAAATACAAGTGACCTGTGGAAATCATTAGTGGTTCAAGTTTCTTCATTATACTAAACCAAATAAATGTTAGCTGATATATATTTTAAGGTTTGTTTAAATTTTGCAAAACAGTTTACTGAGTGAATTCCATTTTGTTTATTGAGGAATTATTTTGTGAGAGAATATAAACTAATTTGTAAGCATTGCTAAGTGTTTATTGTTCAAGTTTTCGGTGCGATTTAAAGGTGAGTATTCTAGTTTTTAAATACAAATATGAGATTTCTATACTTGGGGAGTGATAAAGTGTAGATCACTTGTTGTATTTGTGAACAAAGATAGTGGAATTATTCACTGAGCTAGGCTCCGCAAATGTAGTGAAATTGAATTGTGTAAACAAACCTTGGTGTTCTTTGTGTTTCTGCTTATACAGTTTTTGTAATGTCAAGTCGAGTGACCACTACAATCTAGCACTTCAATTGCATTTTTCATTTTAAGCAGACAAGCAACTTAAGGTAATAACAATTTGTATTAGAATAGACACTTAATGTATTTAGTGATGAATCTTGGTGGTGTTGTTTGCTAAGAGTTTTTTATATGAAATTTTTGGTCTTGTGTTCAATTGTCAAATAATGATTTTCAGTTATTTTATTTGAAGATTATATAAAAGTATGAAAAGATAAAAATACTCCTATAATAATATTAATTACCCTTTAAAGTAAAGACATTTTAGTCAATACACAACTGAATTGATGTCAAGTTAACTTGTGATATCAATTCCAGATACTTTATATATAGTATGGATATTTAATATCTTTAAATAATTATATAAAGAATATTTGAAAAAATCCAAACCTGAATAGTACTATTAAATTGATAATTTGAGTTTTAATTGAATTATATATGTTAAAATAAATATAACAAATATATCCCATATGAGATCAAAGACAAAATTAATGAATAGCGCAAATAAAATTAATGAAGTTAAATTTTGTGAAGAGTTTGAATATTATATTTTGATTGGTATTGAATAATTTTCATCAAAGGTAAAAATTTTCATAACAAATATAATATTAAAAAATTCTATAAAAGCTAGAATTAAATGCAATAGTTATACTTTTAAAAATGTAATATACATTGGTTGGTATAATATTTTTACTGATTCTTTCTTATAACAATTTTAGTAAGTAAAATGAATTTATTTAATGCTATGTGTATTACACTTATCATATATATATATATATATATATTCTAGAAATTTGTATAAAAATTGGAACTAATTCGTAGGGTAGAAATTAGTTCAACTTTCTTTTTTCTTTTTTTAGCTTAAGTTAAAACTTTAAATTCAATACTAAATCATACCATTTTATTCAACCGTCATCATCTTATAATGCATCATTTCTATTACATTATCTTACATTATCAGATTGACCTACTTACAAAAAATGATATGTTGTTTTATACAATAATCAATATACCATGTTATCTATTGTCTATAATTTGAGTTTTATATTGAAAAAATAATGGCCAACATCTTGTTACAATGTCAACGTTCCAATTTCCATTAGTTTTGATTGACAATAATGTATACATGAACAAAAGAAGTTGTTAGACACTTGAAAAGTCACACCTTATACAATTATCTAAACCCAATATTAGGGTAACAAGCAGAAAATTTATATTGACGTCCACCCTAAACAGTGTTATGAAAAATATAATGTTTTTCTTTTCTTTCATACCATTCGTGGCTTATGTAATGAAAATGATTTATTCCACTTACAAAATTGTTATAAAAGGCTGGCTCAACCTACCATTAGAAGCATGTAGAAAGCCAAGCATTGCAGAACTCTCTCTCTCTCCGTTCTAAAACTTTTCACCAAATATACTTCCATAAAAGTTTTCCCTTTACTATATAAAATGAAACTACTTTCTTTTTATCTACAAAATATGAAGCTGTGGATTGTACTACTGGCAGTAATATGTACCAGTTGGTTATCCATGGTTGAGAAACGGCCTCGCATCACTACCATACAAAATGAAAACAAGCCTATAGGTATTTTCAGGGAGGTGAGATTCACCACCGAAGGTGCCAATAGAGGATCGTATCAGAGATTTATCAATGAATTGTATGATGCATTGACAGAGCGTGCTGATAAAAGCGGAGTTATACCAGTATTGCCATCTCCGTTGCCGAAGCCTGATGATCACCGACAATATGTTCTGGCGGAACTCTCGAATGAGTACCAATCCATCAAATTAGCTTTGAATGTCAGTGATGTGTATATCTTGGGTTATCATCCAGGTGATAGCGATACTTCCTACTTTTTTTGAAGGTGTTGAGGAGGATGTACGTAATGTTTGTTCCCAGACAGCACTGTAAGAAACAAGGATTTAAATAGCGGTTCAATACCGGAATAGCGGCCGCTATATAGAGATAGTGGTGCCGTCCGAAATTGCTAGCTGAAAATAGCGGTGTGAAGCAGAGTCACACCAATAGTGGTGGATCGCGGCCACAATTTAATGAGTAACGGATAATTGTGGCAATAACGGGCTGCTATTCCCGTTATTTTCTATTACTGTAAAATTTTAAAAAAAAATCCATCTCCTCTAAACAAAAATCAACATAAATACAATAAGACAAAAGGGAATATATTCCCTTACCTGCAAAATTAGAGATCTTTCAATCAAAAAAAGTAAAAAGAAGTCCAAATAAACAGAAAAAAGCAATCAAAAGCAATAGAAAATATGAAATTCTCATATTTCGGTTTAGACTCTAAACTCCAAACCAAACGGTAAACAAAATCACAAAACAGCTACCATTGAACCCTAGAAGCAAACCCTGATCACTTGCAGTCTTGCACATTCGGAGATTCATAATTTTCAAGTAAATAAGTACCTGAAATTTTTTGTCTTGATTCTTGCTTGTTTTTGTCATAAAATGCAAATATTGTTGTAAATTACAAACAAGTCTTGAATCTGCAGTGCAAATATGTTCTTTAGACTTTAGGTTAGGGATGAAGGGAGAAGGGATTAGATGACTCGAATGGGTTTGAAGATGGATGTAGAGAAAAATGATGAAGGATGCCACAGATTTTGAATAGTTTTTTTTTCTCTTTTTTTATTTTTAATATTTCCTTTCTGTTTACTTTCTAGTTTTGATGTTGGGTTTTTTTAAAGGTCAGATTTTATTATTTCAAGGTAGATTTTTATTATTGTAAAGCATTAAATATCATTTATTAGCTCCTGCACAGTGCATTGATGTGCTGGATAGTGGATAGTTTAACACATTAAATCTTCAAAAAATTTATTTAATGCTTGGTCTAAAATTTTCTAATTAAAATTTATTGAATACATAATGATATTTTTATTTTTAAATAATTTTATTTTAAAATAATAAGATTTAAATTTTTAATATTAATATTTAATTCAATTTTAATATATTTAAATTTCATAATATATTTTATTATGCTTTTAATGAAAAATTATAGTCTCCATCACTTATGACTTGTATTATAAAAGGTAAAAATCAAGACAAATTAATTCATCGTGTTTTCTTCATCAAATCCGATGATGACTTCAATTCAACATTAGATAAATCTCTATTGATTTTAGTTTGCATAATATGAAAAACTTGAATTTTAAATTTGATCCAATTTGAATTTCAATTTTATTAAGATGGAACAAAACAAACTATTTATACCAAAAACTTTGGAACCAAGTAATAATGGATTATGGTATTGTTGTTTTTTAAAAATTATGGATTGTGCAATAAATTTAATTTTTCCATGTTAATGATGTTTACTTTATTGTATTATATTGTTCATAATATAAGTAATGAGTTTCTTATATTTCTAAATATAATTTTATGTTTCTTATATATAAATAAAAATAAAGCATGCCACCACGTGAAGAGTTCCCGACTAAAGGTTTGGAAGGTGCACCAAGTAATAATATAGGTTGGCACTTTGGAACTCCAGTGCCAAATATGAAAGGAAATGTCGTATCTAAACTTTGTGGTAAAGTTGATAAAGGAGGAATAACACAATTTAAAGAGGAGGAATAACACGATTTAAAGCGCACATTGCTCATAAAACCGCAATGTTGCACCATGCCCTAATGTTACTGGTATGTGATACTTTATTATTATTTTTAAATGTTATTGTAAATTTATCAATAAAGATTATATATAATTGATAATAATATAAAGTGTGAATTATTTTTATTTTATTATATTAACTGGTGTCATTAGAGAAACTATGATGAATATACTGAAAGAAAGCAACACAAAGAAAATAGACAAAAAAAGGAAAAAAAAGATGAATCATTATCTCAATTAAGAGAAGAGGAGGATGAACACAAGGAATTCATTGATAAGGCTTCTGCTATAAGGCAAGCAACTCGAGAAAGCAATCACAACACGAGTGGCATAGAAGGGAAGAATTTAAACGAAATACTGGTGGTTAGAATAACATTTATGAAGAAGGGCGATCTTCTCATGGATCAACTAGAGAATATCATAGAGAAAGAACAAGTAAATCCATCCCAAGTGAGTCCGAGTTTACCTTAAAGGGAGCTATACCTGAATTGGTTAGAAGCAAAAGTTCAAAGCAACCAAAGGTCAATGACTCTTTTGTAAAGAGTTTTCGAAGGAAGATAGGTAAAGCGGTATCTAAATTTTTAATAAATGAAAGAATTCCTTTTCAATTAGCAAGCTCTCCATAGTTGTATAACTTAATTCAAATGTCAATAGAAGTTGGACAAGGTGTAAAGCTCCCAACACCTTATGAGGTTTCAGATGTGTATTTGGAGTTAGAGTATCAACGAGTTCGTGATTGGGTAAATGGACTAAAGACTCATCGAAAAGAATTGGGTGCAACTCTAATGTGTGATGGTAGGACCAACAGTTTGAATCAAATGCACATCATTAATTTCCTTGTTTATTGCAGTAAAGGAACCATTTTTTGGAAATCAGTAGATGTCTCAAGTGTCCGTAGTAGAGATGCTGAATTCTACTACTATTTGTTAGATTTAGTTGTAGAAGAAATTGGAGAAAATTACATTGTCCAAATAGTGACTGATAGTGAGGCAACAATGAAAGTTGCTGGAAAAAAATTAATGTTGAAAAGAAAACATCTATATTGGACCTCATGTGCAGCTCACTGTTTAGATTTATGCCTTGAAGATATTGAGAAAAAGCTCAGTGTAGCAAAAGTGTTAGATGAGGCAAAGAAAGTGACTTGTTTTATATACAATCACATTTGGACTGTTGATTTGATGAAGAAGTATACACAAGGGAAACAAATACTTCGACCTGCTCTTACTCGATTTGCAACTCATTTCATTGAACTTGAAGAGATAACAAGACAAAAGCAAGGTCTGAGAGAAATGTTTAATTCAAAGGTCAGTATTTTATGATTAGTTAATATAATTACTTAAATATAGCAACCTTTAATGATTTTATTAGTTCCAAATAATTTAAATTATATTATTTTAAAATTTTTCTCATGAATATATAGGAATTTAAAGAATCAAAATGGGGACAGCAAAAGTCAGGGCCTGCTTATGAAGCCAAAAAAATTATTTTGGAAAAAGATTTTTGGAAAAAAGCCAATGATCTCATAAAAGTTTACGAGCCCCTAGTAGAAGTATTGGGACTTGTGGATAGCAATGAAAAACCAACAATGGGCTTTATTTATGAGGCTGTTGATAGAGCTGAACGAGCAATTCAACAAGATTGTCGATATTTCACCGAGTACAAAAAAATTATTGACAATAGATGGAATTTTATGCATTTCGACTTGCATTCAGCTGGTAAGATAAAATGTTTCATATAATTAAGGACTATTTTTATATTTTATTATTTTAAGCTTTAGCTTATTATTATTTGATGATATTCTTATAATATACTTAGGTTATTTTCTCAATCCTCAATTTCAATTTGGGGTGGAGCATTCTGAGAATGTACTAATAGAAACATTAGAAGGTACACTATCAGTAATTGAAAGATTAGAACCTTCTCTTGATACTCAAGTCAGAATGGTTAACCAGGTTAGATTCAAGTATTATTATTTGTAACTTAGTTACATAATTTAGAGATAAACATGAGACATTCGGTACTCCACAAGCACAAAGAGCTTGAAAGCAAATAAATTCGGGTAAACACTTAATTAAATTATTTAATTTAATTTATATTATTTAATTATATTGTACATTTTGAAGTTATTTTGAAATTTAAATAATATTATGCAGCTGAGTGGTGAATAATATACGGCACATGTGTTCCCGAATTACAAAAATTAGCAATTAAAGTGCTTAGTCAAACAACTTCAGCATCAAATTGCGAACGAAATTGGAGCACATTTAGTTATATTTAGACCAAGTCAAGAAATAGGTTAAAGTATAAAAAGCTTGAGAAACTAGTGTTTGTCTATTATAATATGAGGCTTCAGATAAGGCATCAAAAAAGAATGAGCACTGATGATATAAACGCTAGTTTTAATCCTATCAACCTTGATCATATCTTTGAAGATGTTGATCCACTATCAGAATGACTTCATGAGAAAGAGAATCCATTGTTAGATGGTGAAAATGCCGGGGTGTTGCCTGTGGATACCTCTGATGATGAAATAGATGTTGATCAATCTCAATAACAAAATTTGTCTCATTCAAGTTCTAGTTTAACACCAAGTCAGAGTGGCGATGGACCCGATGTTGGTGGTTTAAGTCCAATTGATGAGGATGATGGATATAGTGGTGATATAGGTGAAATTAGGTCTTCTAGTCAGTATGGAGGAGAATATGGGGTTGGTACCACTAGTGGACATTTCCGTGATAGATCAGAGTTTGATGGAAATATGTTTCCTGAACCTAGGAGAGATAGAAGTGAACCTAGAGCTCCATCAAAAGGAAAAGGAAAGAAGCATACTTCTATAGGCTTTTCATCTAGTAGGAGATCGAGTTCTAGTAACCTTGGGTATAGTGATTCATCTACTAGCACTCAAGGTTTTTATCCACTAGAACAACTTTCATATTTTCAACCTTCACATGGTTATCCACAACCATATGGTTATTATCCACCATTTCCTAATTATGGTGTGTTATACTAGCCTCAAATGCATCCTCCACCACTAATGTACCACCCACCTCCACCTCTCATGCATCCTCCTCCTCAAATATATCCCCCATATCAATTATATGAAAACCAAGGTGAAAATGTTACTTTTTTTGGATATATTTTTGGACAAAGACCAAGAGAATCAAGTCAAGAACGCTCTCAAAGTGAAGGTGAAGGATCTGATCTTCCTCGTCATTCCACTAATTGGTGAAAACTAAATCGTACCACTACCATTTTTTGTAAGGTATTTTTTTTTAAAGATAATTTTGTTAATGTTCTTAATTTTGATGATATTAAAACATTTAAAATATATCTTTAGATAAATGAATGGAGTATATTTTATGAAAAGATAATTAAGAATCGAAGCATGTTAAACTATATATGAAAATAGAATGAGAGTGAGAATAAGTGGTAGGAAATAGGAATAATTAATGAGAATCTATAAATTTATCTATTCCTTTTTCCTTTTGCAAACATAGAATGTTTATATCTTCACCATCTTCAAAGTTGTCAAGAAATATTGAAGACATCTCTCGTGTATGAATTTTCAATTATTTTATCTATAAAACTTTCAAACTTATTAAATATGAAAATGTTTAATATTTCCTTTTTTTACTTTGTTATTAGTTAATATAACATTTTAGAAAATTAAGTAAATAAATGTAAGAATAATTAATGATTATAAAAGTTGTGTTCTCATATTATATTAATAAAAGTTCATAAGTGTTAGAAAACACTCTAAAAATCATTAAAAGTGACTTTTTATAATTATAATTATAATTATAATTATTATGTTTTATAATAAGTTGTGTGAATTTTAAAAAAATTCACGACCGCGATACCCACAGTGACCGTAATAGCATCCGTTATGTCCGCAACCGCGATAAATGCAATGCGACCGAAAACGCAGTCGCGACCGGAATTTAAATCCCTGGTAAGCGGAGTTCTTCCATATAGTGGCATGTATGGGTCACTTGAAATTTATTCAGGAGTGAATGACAGAAGAGGTATTCCTTTGGGAATCGACCAACTACCTCAACATATAAATTATATGAATATTATAACCCAACTTGATAGCGACAGCATCGTAAGAACCCTTCTAGTTTGTATCCAAATGGTTTCAGAAGTTGTGCGATTGATAAACCTCCAGCACAAAATACTTGGAGTTGCAGATCCTGATGCAGATGGAACTTATGTAGTGTATAATCCAGATCTATTGATGACTCAGTATGAAGGTGTCTAGGGAAAGATCTCTGAAGCCGTCCAATCTGCAACAAATGGAATCTGTACAAGACCAATTCATTTAAAAGAAAGTGATCATGAATTTGTCGATTTGGAAAGCATAAGTTAAGTGATTTTCACGGTTGGAATAATATAAAAATGCGAGAAAAGAGGTAATTTGTAGATTTTTGCAACTTCAATATCATCATCTGAGTCTCCTTCTTTGTTGCCTATACATATGAGATCTACCATCTTGGAAAGCAACTATGACACTTGTGAAATAACATTAGCACTTACCTGATAATTCTTGGAAAGAGTTATATTTCATGCCTTTAAATCTAGCTAATAACGGAAAAATTAATTTAGAAAACTCTAATAATGCCTCGTACCCTATTCCGACGACGAATATAGGTAGGGGGTGTTACATCCCCTTATTGATATATGAAAAATTGTTAAGTTCAATAACTTGTTGTATAAATTCATAAAATGAGGTAAGTTGTTTTAATAACTGTGAACTTACTAAGAATTTGTAATGCTTACTCCCTTTTTTTTCCTTTTTTTCCCTGTAGAGCCAACCTGCGCAATGTGTCAAACAGATTGTCGAAAAGCTCACATTATCCTGGTATTGATTCTGTAGTCGTTTTATTGTTTAAAAACTCAATTTTGTGACATGTATATAGACAATTAATTTTTGGTCAATCTTGAAAGCTAGTACTTTGGTTTCTAATTATGTGCTTATCCTTGAATCATGGTAGATTATGAATTGGTAATGCTTGATGAATGGTTGATTATTAGATATATGATATAATATTAGTTGTTGGCTTGAGATGTATATGGTCAACATTAATAACTGTATGACATGTCTTATGTTTGTTTAAAAGGTAAGGTTTGGTATGTTTATCATGGAAAAAATGTACCATTTCATTTTGAGATACAATGTTTGAATGAATCATTGGAAAGAATTATGTTGGTATTATAATTGTTGAATGTTTTGGTACTGATTTATGATATGTTTGTGATGGTGTCAAAATGACATATTGGTTAGGCACTTTAGGTTGTTTTGTATAATGATTTGGATTGAATTCTTGTATGTTTAGACATGATTTTATGTATATAATCATGTGCTTGGTAATGCTTAAGGGTTGGATTGTATAAGTTGCAAAAGTGATCATTTTTTATGTCACACAATTTGCCACACGGCCATGTGTGGCAAACCGTGTGACATACACGATTGGTTGACATGATCGTGTGTCACTGGTAATTTAGATTCAGGATTATTGACACGGCCTTAGCCTGCCATATGATCGTATTTTATACTTTCACCTCACTTTTATGTCAAGTTTCAAATTAGTCCATGCTTAGTTCTGAATTATTTTTAGAACTTTCGTAATCTCGATTAATACTCTAATCTAACTATATATCATAATACTTGAGTGTTTATGATCCGGATGGTTATTTGAAGGATTTGTTTAAGATATAATTGAACTGAAATTTTAAAAAATGTTGCAAATTAGTCCTAATTAAATTTTTGAATGATATTGGAGCATAAATAAGCCCATATATGATCTAAGAAATGGCATATTTGTTAATTATAAATTGGATTGACTATTATTGGATGATTTTTGTTTAATTTGAGTAATAATTATGCATTTATGAAGTATTCTATATTTATTTGAGGTAATTGATGTGAATTGAATGTGTTCTATTTCGGTTATGACTGTAGCATTCCATAACTCGAGTTCGATGATTGGACCGGGTTATGGGTGTTACGTTCATGTTTCGATCACATTGTTTTAACCAATTCACCATCACCCTTTGTTCCCAATAAATCTCCTCCTTAACGATTTCCATGTTAAGTTATGTTTTAGCATCCAAAAATTCTAAAAGGTTTTCCTCCTCGTTATTTCCCAAATTTAGATACACAACTCGTATCCTAAGTGTTCTTATACTCCCCTTCTTATTTTCCCTCAACCCGTCTACCCACCTCTACATTCCAAAACACAATTTGATTAACCAATCAAGAACAGTACCCTAACTATTTAACTAAAGCCTATGAATTTCAGATTCACATGTCTCCTCCAAAATCTACCATGATTCAAATTGAAATTTACAGTGATGCCCTCATCTATCCATTCGATTTGTGTCTATAAGCAAAGGAAAATGGTCCAAAAATAAATCTACTAAATGGCGTAAATCAAAATTCAGAAAAGTCATCAACCAAGCCGAATTGGCAAGCCCCCTACCTAACCTTTCTCTAATATTTTTTTTGCAAAATTACCCATCTACCACGTAAACCATGGACTTGCATAACCCACATCTTCTAGCTGACAATCTAATAAAGTATCCCGAAACTCTCTCATGCGTCTTTCATCCCGGGACAATCCTCATTTTTTTCTCAAAAGAGTACGTTATCTCACTAAAATTCTCGCAGACCATCCATGGTAAATTTTGGTCTTGTCCCAACCCTTTTAGCACGTCTCAAGCCTCTATTCGAAACCTCGCCTCAAGAGAGCCATAAACGCTCGTCATTCTCCACTTTCCACTATCACTTTCATCCTGAACCTCAACATCAATACATTACCTCAAGAAACTCTTTAAACTAATTGACACTTCCATTTTTCACCCCAGACTAAGGCACCCCTTGTCCCTTCAGCTGGTACATCAATACCAAAGTGAAAACCACACTTCCTACGAACTTTTTCCATCCAGTGGGAATCCAATTAATCTCCATGAAGAAGACTATATGAGGATGGTGCAATTTTAGTTTGTGTCGAAACCTTCTAACAGTTCGTAGACTCTCCAATCCACGGACATTCAGCTTATAAGTTTCATTATTGCTAGTTGGCCTAAACCTTGGCGGCCGCCGATAATCCTATGCGATAAGTCATATCCTGCTCATCAGTTACGTTCATTGTATCTGTAAACTTAGAAACATTGGAGGTGATTATAGTTGTTTTTAGCCTCTTTTACTATCTAAGCCTTCCATTAGGTCATCCTGAAGATCTTGTACCATTAGATCCTGACCCGATCCAACTAAAGATCCCGTCTGATCCCTTAATTCCACTGGTAAATTCCCTTCCAAGTTTATCCCCAATATTGAGTTAATCTGTCTCTCAATTTCTGATAAGATCTTACCTCTTAATGTTCGCTCACCCGATCTCATCCCCCACATGCCTTCCGAAATCTTTTCACCATCGTCCTTTCGCAGCCAAACACTAGTCATGGTGCTAACTTCCTAGTCGGCGACCTCAGTGAAATATCTCATTCCATCTCCTCTTCTTTGAAATCCCTGCTCAACCAATCTGGACAGAAATTGTCTCCATGGCCAAGACGTCCACAAATGAAGCAAAATAACGTGAGTTTTTCGTACTGAAATCTCACATTAATAAAGCTAGATAGCAAGATTTGAATTTTCTTTCTATGTTTCAATGGAAGCCGCACATTAATCCTTACTCTAATTCGTAAGCACTATTTAAAACTCAAAGAGATCTACTTTGAATCGTACTCCTCAAATACCCTTATAAAATTACCAAACTGTTTCGCCACCGTTTCGAAAAAAAAAAGCCTAGAGGGAGATCATGAATTTGGACCCAAAATCAATAAAAGATCAATGGTATTTGCATTGGATCTTCATTATCTTCAAGCCGATGAAATACCAACAAATGATTATTAAACGTCCATGGCTTACCCTTTACCACCCTACTAATGTCCACCCTATTGTAGAACCTAAACAGATACCTCTTTTTACCTAGATATGAGATCTGTACACCACTCAGGGGTGCCAAAGATTAACTATGGTATTTTACATTGCTAGAAAATGGACCACACTAGTCAGTTAGGAAACACCTCGCTAAACATAAATCAAATAATTTTGGTTGCATCTCGGATCTATTGTGAAATTGCCAAGCTTACTCCTCTCCTTCGTTAATACTAAGCCCTGCCAAATCGTTCTCTACTGGAACCAAAAAACCATGAATCTCCCCACCGATCAACTCTACTTAACACGCCAATAAAGAAACCCAAAAGCAAACACCGATAGAAGAGTCACAATCAAATTCAAAGACCAGAATCATACCACATAAAGGATAGATGAAAACGTGCCATTTCAGCAAACTCAGTAAATTTAGGGCTAAATATATTGGTTTATGACATTTTATAAGACTATATTTTAAAAAAAATTAGAAGGATGGAATCAAATCACGAATTTTAGAATAAAACTAAAATCAAGATTAGACCTCATAATTTTCTACATTTGTTTTTAGTCACGTGTTGGGTATTCTCCTTCAGTTCTCCTCCACGACTCTGTCAAGTCATACACGCAAAAACACAACCATCCTAAATCCTTTGTAATAAATTAATTATTATTTTTTTCATTAAAAAAATTAAATCCAAATCTCTTCTCGAATCAGAAACCGACAGGGTTCAATAAATAGCAATATCGTTGAATTAGATGGGTAAATGATTCATTTAGCTTGCTGCCGAAATAACCTCACCCACAATTAGTAGCAATGATTAAAATAAAAATATATGTTTGGCCAAAAAATATGCTGGCAGGTGAGTGTCAAGACGTGATATCTGAAATTAATGGATCATCACAGCAGGTATGCTATGCCAAAACAAAGGCCTTCTCTTCTTTGGCCACTTAAACAGGCACTGCCTCTTAGCTGTTAATACCATTAATTTCAGATATCTCGTCTTCACACTCACCTGCCAGCATTGGTATCAGAGCTACGACTCCAAGATTTTCTTTCATATGAGAATCCAAATTTAGAAAATAAGAGAGTATTTTTCAAGATGAATCCTCCCAGAACTTCTACTATTAAAGCACCTTTGTCATTACCCAGCTTTCCTTTGAAATCCCATTCTGCTAGAAAATTTTCTTCTTTATATGAGGTTAAATATTTCACTGAAGAAGAAAAGGTTCAAGCCACAGATTTGTCTGTTGTAAACCCTTATTCTACATATAAAAAGCCTTCTTTCTCTCCCATTAAAAGTATAAAATCTTTAATTACTACCAGCAGAAAAATGTTCGTGAGTATGTACAGTCTTCCAAGTTTGATAAGCATCTTATCTATGGCGGTCAAGAAGAATAGTTTGTTACTCTTGAAATTCCATCCAATTTTCCACAAGAATGGAGTCATCATGGATATTCTCATATCCATTTCGGAGCAGTTAGACTGGCTTTAAATTATCATGGAACATCAGGGAAACCTGTTGTATCCAGAATTGCCCTCATTGACTCCAGATACAAACATTATCAAGATGCCTGCATAGGTACAATTGAAAGCACTCTAAGTTCAGGAATGGCCATGGTAACTTTGTTTCCTAATTTTACCATGCCTCTACAAGATCCAAACCTGATGGATACTCTCAAGGTCCAGATTCAAATTATTGGAGCTGAGATGGTTGAATCGGTGGTTACAGCGACTCTTCACTATCAGATAGTGTATAGAGTCCAAGATCATGCGTTCAAGTTATCAAATCAAGGATTTGAAGATTCTCTTCTCATCTGTAAATACAAGAGAGGAGCCACACTGTGTTCATGTTCCAAAATAAATACCTAAGCAAGAGTTGCTAAAGCTTTTGCCAGAAAAATGGGTAACCAACTATGAGCAGATCCACCAACATGATCAGCCGATCCGTTCCACAAAAAGTCAGATCATCACTAGGACTGATGGAACTAGTGGAATTAAATTTGATCATAGTCACTTGAAGCAACTTCCAACTCCTCTAATTTTCTCCACTCAGATGATGTTACAACCGATACCTTTTGATGGTTCAGGACCTGACCTAGAAGCATCTCTTATACAGAGCTTCCAGTCTAATGGGAAGCCTTTATATTTCTTCAAAGATCCTACAGAAAATTGTCCTTGAGATATAAATTGTTCCTGTGATAGATGTCAAAATTCAGTTTTTGAAGACCTAGATGAAGAGAAGGCCTTTGTTTTGGCATAACATACCTGTTGTTATGATCCATTAATTTTAGATATCCCGTCTTCACACTCACCTGCCAGCATATTTCCTCCTCTATATAAGGAGCAAGGATGTTCAGTTGTAAAACATAACAAGTTCAAGAAATAAAATATCCAGTGCGTTTTAAAATCATTGCTTGCTAAATCCCTCTAATATCTTCCTGCCTGAGTATGGCATATCTATGAAAGAAAATCTCTCGTGAGTTTAAGAGTATGCTCTGTGCTTTCCATACAATTAATCCTGCACATTAGAAATTAAGCTTGGACCAGGGATGCTAAGCTCAGATGAGTTTGAAAAAGTAGTCTAAATTAATAGTATTAACAGCTAAAAGGCAGTGCTTGTTTAAATGGCCAAAGAGGATAAGGCCTTTGTTTTGGCATAGCATACCTGCTATTATGATCCATTAATTTCAGATGTCCCGTCTTCACACTCTAAGATTTTCTTTCATTTGAGAATCCAGATTCAGAAAGGAAGAGATTATTTTTAAGATGAATCCTTATAGAACTTCTATTACTAAAGCACCTTTGTCTTTACCCAATTTTCCTTTGAAATCCTATTCTGCAAGAAAAATTTCTTTTCATATGAAGTTGAATACTTCACTGAAGAAGAAAAAGTTCAAGCCACAGATTTGCCTCTTCTAAACCCTTATTCTACATATTAAAAGCCTTCTTTTTCTCCCATTAAAAGTATAAAATCTTTAATTACTACCAACAGAAAAAATGTTCATGAATATGTACAGTCTTCCAAGTTTGATAAGGATATTATCTATGGCGGTCAAGAAGAACAGTTTGTTACTCTTGAAATTCTATCCAATTTTCCACAAGAATGGAGTCATAGTGGATATTCTCATATCCATTTCGGAGCAGTTAGACTGGCTTTAAATTATCATAGAACATCAGGGAATCCTGTTGTGTCCAGAATTACCCTCCTTGATTCCAGATATAAACGCTATCAAGATGCCTGCATAGGTACAGTTGAAGCCATTCTAAATTCAGGAATGGTCATGGTAACCTTGTTTCCTAATTTTACCATATCCCTACAAAATCCAAACCTGATGGATGCTTTCAAGGTCCAAATTCAAATTATTAGAGCTGAGATGGTTGAATCGGTGGTTACAGTGACTCTTCACTATCAGATAGTGTACAGAGTCCAAGATCATGCGTTCAAGTTATCAAATCAAGGATCTAAAGATTCTCTTTTCATTTCTGTCAATACAAGAGGGGAGCCACACTGTGTTCATGTTCCAAAATAAATACCGAAGCAAGAGCTGCTAAAGCTTTTGCCAGAAAAATGGATAACCAACTATGAGCAGATCCACTAACATGATCAGCCGATCCATTCCACAAAAGGTCAGATCATCACTAGGGCCGATGGAACTATTGAAATTATATTTGACCATAGTCACTTGAAGCAACTTTCAACTCCTCTAATTTTTTCCACTCAGATGATGTTACAACCGATACCTTCCGATTGTTCAGGACCTGGCCTAGAAGCATCTCTTATACAGAGCTTCCAATCTAATGGGAAGCCTTTATATTTCTTCAAAGATCCTACAGGACATTGTCCTTGGGAGATAAATTGTTCCTGTGATGGATGTCAAAATTCAGTTTTTGAAGATCTAGATGAAGAGAAGGCATTTTTTTTGGCATAGCATACTTGTTGATATGATCCATTAATTTCAGATATCCCGTCTTCACACTCACCTGCCAGCATATTTCCTTCTCTATATAAGGAGCGAGGATGTTCAGTTGTAGAATATAACAACTTCAAGAAATAAAATATTCAATGTGTTTTAAAATCATGTCTTGCTAAATCCCTCTGATCTCTTCCTGCCTGAGTATGGCATATCTATGAAAGAAAATCTCCTGTGAGTTTAAGAGTATGCTCTGTGCTTGCCATACAATGGATCCTGCACATTAGAAATTAAGCTTAGACCAGGGATGCTAAGCTCAGATGAGTTTGAAGATGTAGTCTAAATTAATGGTATTAACAGCTAAGAGACAGTGTGTGTTTAAGTGGCCAAAGAAGAGAAGGCCTTTGTTTTGGCATAGCATACCTGCTATTATGATCTATTAGTTTCAGATATCCCGTCTTCACACTCACCTGCCAGCATTGGTATCAGAGCCACGACTTTAAGATTTTTTTTCATATGAGAATCCAGATTCAGAAAGGAAGAGAATATTTTTCAAGATGAATCCTCCTAGAACTTTTACTACTAAAACACCTTTGTTTTTACCCAGTTTTCCTTTTGAAATCCCATTCTACTAGAAAAATTTCTTCTTTATATGAAGTTGAATACTTCACTGAAGAAGAAAAGGTTCAAGCCACAGATTTGCCTCTTGTCAACCCTTATTCTACATATCAAAAGCTTTCTTTTTCTCCCATTAAAAGTATAAAATCTTTAATTACTACCAGTAGAAAAAATGTTCGTGAATATGTATAGTCTTCTAAGTTTGATAAGGATCTTATTTATGGCGGTCAAGAAGAACAGTTCGTTAGTCTTGAAATTCCATCTAATTTTCCACAAGAATGGAGTCATCATGGATATTCTCATATCCATTTCAGAGCAGTTAGACTGGCTCTAAATTATCATGGAACATCAGGGAAACCTGTTGTGTCCAGAATTGCCCTCCTTGATTTCAGATAGAAATGCTATCAAGATGCTTGCATAGGTACAGTTGAAGCCACTCTGAGTTCAGGAATGGCCATGGTAACTTTATTTCCTAATTTTACCATGTCCCTACAGGATCCAAACCTGGTGGATGCTCTCAAGGTCCAAATTCAAATTATTGGAGAAGAGATGGTTGAATCGGCGGTTACAGCGACTCTTCACTATCAGATAGTATACAGAGTCCAAGATCATGCGTTCAAGTTATCAAATCAAGGATCTTAATAATCTCTTCTCATTTCTGTAAATACAATAGAGGATCCACACTGTGTTCATGTTCCAAAACAAATACCCAAGCAAGAGCTGCTAAAGTTTTTGCCAGAAAAATGGGTAACCAACTATGAGCAAATCCACCAACATGATCAGCCGATCCGTTCCACAAAAAGTCAGATCATTTTATGAGCGATGGATGAATAGAGATCGAGATATCGGTCCCTTAGGAGAAGACAATAGCAAGTTTGTCTATCTTGTAGATTATTCTATAGGAAAGACAAAACCGCAGCCTCCTAGGATCCAGGATCAACCTTATGTACCTCCACCATTGCCACCAAAGAAAGACCTAGATAAAAAATGGCTAGCTAAGCTTTGAAGCAGCTATGTTACAAAAGAATAATAGATGGGTCTAGAAGCACAACCAATTACAGTCGTGTACTCAAGAGGAAGATAAAATTATTTCCCCCGTACAAAAAATTCCAGAAGTCCAAATGTATGAGGCAACTTCCTCTTATGAACATGAATTTCCACTATTAGAAGAATTCTCAAGGAAAGAATATCTTCATGCCCCAAAGATTCCTTCGAAATTGTAAGCAGATGCAGAAGGCCGACAAGTTAAAATTACAGTAGCGGAAGCCACTTTGAATTGGCAGACAGAAAATACATTGGCCCAAAATTCTGCATTGAAAAAGATAGACCAGAAAGTTAGTCAGATTGACACCAATGTCTCAAAATAGAAAAGTCAACTGATGCAAACTCCAAGATGATTAAGAATCTCATTAAGCTTTTCCCAAAAATGCTTAAAGAGGTTGCAACTGAACCAGCTGCTCCAGGAAAAGACTTTTTCTCTCATATTACCCAAAGAGAAAAAGAAATCCAAAAACTCAATGAACATATCAAAGCCCTGGAAGCGGGAAAAATACCATCTCCTCAACCACTGAAAAATGGTATTGAATTATTTCCCTCAGTAAGGCAACTAGATAAGCCAAGCTCATCTGGAAACGTAAAGATAGATTTTCCTCCACCGGAAGAAAAGAAGAAACCAAGCACTTATGATTTGTTTTTACAAATCAAAGCCCAAAAGGAGGAAGAAAAGAAACAAAAAGAAAAATCTCTGGGGAAAAGACCAGTAGAAAAACAGGAAGATGAACAGGAGAGTCCTCCTCCGTCTCCACCTAGACAGGTATCAAAATCCTTGATGATCCAGAAGGAAACATATCCTACTAATAATCCCTTAACAAATTTTTTGAGGGATTATAGTCGAGAAGTACTTCCAAAAATACCTGTTCTAAGTGAAACTAGAGTATCTCCAGAATCCCCAGTTGAAGTATCAGAATCTTCAGAATCCATTTCAGAATATTCAGAGACATCAACAAGCTATTCAGAAGCAGACTCAAAAGCCCCAAAAATAATGGCCACAACGCATCTAGATGTTAAAATTGATGAAATGTCAGAAGAAGAAACCCCTGAAGTTGGAGAACCTTCAAATGTAAGATCTGCATCCCATGTTTCGCAGGGAAAATGATCTTTACTATTGATGACATTCCAACAAAAAAATGGCCAGAAAGACTACAGGAATTCCATACATGGCTTGAAACCAGAAAATTGACAGAAGAAAGACATTATAACGTCCTAGTTGAATTTGTTTCACGATTCACAGGGATGCTAAAAGACTGGTGGAACTCCATTGATCAAGCAAACCAGATACAATTTTTAGTGTTAACAGATTTATCTCAAGCAATTAAGATTATCCATAATCACTTTATTAGAAATCCTGATGATCTGTTAACTCTAAAGACAAGAGAATTCTTTAAGAGAAGATGTTTCTCCTACAAGAAAAAAGATTTGTCTAAACATTTTTATGCAATGACAAAGGTTTTTTGTGCCTTTGGATTGGATCCCAGTTTGAAGCAAGCAGTTGTGGCATCTATTCCAGATCCACTCTAGGTAGCAATAAATCAGAATCTCTACAGGCAAAACAAAAATATTCTTAACTTGACCATGGGAGAAATCCAACAAGAAACGTATATTGCCTTAGAAAATCTGTGCAATAGAAGAAAGGTCTTCAAAGATTATCTCTATGGTGACAGAAGATTAAACAAAGCCTGTAATGACTCACATCTCAAGATCAAGTGTGGACATGACAAGTCATGTTATTGTCCTACTAAGAAAAAGAAGCATTTCAGAAAAATGAGAAATTTTTCTCCAAAAATTCCAAGAAAAAGATACATATGGAGATGTCTCAAGAAAAGAAAAAGTTTTCCAAAGGAATGAAATCCACTCGATGCTACATCTGTAATCAAAAGGTTCATTTTGCGAAATCATGTCTAAACAATAAGAAAGGCACCAAGATGATCCAGCAGATACAATAGAAGTCAGGAATCAGAATCACTGAAGAAGATGATATTGAATCCTTATTTTCTATTGATGATGAGCCCAATGATCAGTCAGTTTGTGCAATCCAAAGCATAGAATACAGTGATTCAGAATTTTCATCAAGTGAGATACTCTTGGTACAATCTCAGATGCCCTTCCATTCTCTTCTATCAAACTCTCAAATTCTTTCAACTTCAGAAGTTTTGGTGCCACATATTCCTGTTTCTATTTACTTGGACAAATACAGTAAGCCTATTACTTTAATTGCATTCATTGATACCGGTGCATCAGAAACCATAATGAATCTAGATGTCTTACCATCAGAATAGTGGGAACCTCACACCAGACATTTTAGTTCAGCAGCAAATAAGGTCTTTGCAACACACTTGAGGAGTAAACCCATCAAAATCCAATTCTTTCCAACATGCTCTGTTACTACTACAGTTTTGGGATCAAAACGTCCTGGAAAAGATCTTATTGTTGGCTTTGATCTCTATTCCAGAGCCAAGCAATTAAGAATCCTACCAGATGGATTAAGGTACAAACAAATGTTCAGACCTTTTGTACCTATTCCAAAGATATTTTCAATATATTCTGAAAAGATCTAGGAGATCGTAGAAGAATTGAAAGAAAAATCATGTGCAGAATCTCATTCTGAGTTCCTTCAAAAATGTAAAAATCCTTTGTGGAAAAACTCTGAAATTCTTCATCAGACTTCCTTTTAAGAAGAATGAAGATATCAATCCAACCAAAGCTAGTCATATGGGGATGAATCCTGAACACTTGAAGCTAGCTGAAAAAGAGTGCCAACAACTACAGGATGAAGGATTGATTGAAACTTCAAATTCACAGTGGGCTTGTGAAGCATTCTATGTCAACAAAAGATCAGAATAGGCCAAAGGGAAATTAAGACTGGTAATCAATTATCAGCCTCTCAATCACTTCCTACAAGATGATAAATTTCATTTGCCCAACAAAAATTCATTATTTTCAAGCCTTGCAAAAGCCCGAGTTTTCTCCAAGTTTGATCTAAAAGTGGGATTTTGGCAATTGGGAATAGATCCAGAAGACAGTTCCAAGACGGGATTTTGTATCCCAAATAAACACTTTCAATGGACAATAACGCCCTTTAGGTTAAAAACTGCTCCATCACTATTTCAGAAGGCCATGATAAAAAATTTTCAGCCTATGATGGATTAAGCTTTGATCTACATAGATGACATTCTCCTATACAGTCCAGATCAAGAAAGTCATGCAACCCTCCTTGAAAAATTCAAGCAAATTATTCTTCAATATGGGATTATATTTTCTGAAAGAAAAATGCAAGTTAACAGAGCACAAATAAAGTTCCTGGGTATGATTATCAAGGAAGGAAGGTATCAGCCTCATCCGAGTATTACAGAAGAGTTAAAGAAATTTCCACCCAAAAATCTTTCTCAGAAACAAGTCCAGCAGTTCTTGGGAATTGTAAATTATCTTAGAGACTTTGTTCCAAAAATCTCAAAATTTACAAATCCCTTAAGAAAGATGCTAAAAAGAATCCTCCTCCCTGGAAAGCCAAACAGACTTTAGCAATCAAAAGACTCAAAGAGAAGCTAGCTCATCTACCACTTTTGTAAATTCCTTCAAAAGGAAAAAGGATCTTACAGACAGACGCCAGTGACAAATATTGGGAAGCTATCTTATTTGAAGAAGCAGATGGTAAAAGATAACTATATGGATACAAAAGTGGGAGATTTACAGAGGCTGAAATCCATTATCACTCCACTTTTAAAGAAATCCTTGCAGTCAAAAGAGGTATCTCCAAATTTGAATTCCATCTACTTGGATATCATTTCCTTGTTGAAATGGATATGTCTTCCTTCCCCAAGATGCTGAAATTCAAACAAAAAGAAGTACCTCATCCCCAACTCCTTAGATAGGCTGAATGATTTTCTAAATTTTCCTTTAATGTCATTCATATAAAGGGAAAAACCAATGTTCTTACTAATATTCTCACCAGACCCCCTGAAAGATTCCCTGAAAACCTCATGATTCAACCTTCATCCTCCTCTAAGGGAAAAGGCAAAAAGAAAATCTTTCAAAATCCACCCTCACCATTTTAAATACCTTGCCAGCCAAATTCTCATCCTGATCAACCTCTAGAATTATTGAGCCTAATATTAGAAAAAAGATTTCACAAAGAAGCTATGAACATGATGCTTTCCTACCAGTTAAGCATTTTCTGAGATTTTAGAGGACTATTCTTAAAACATTTAGGACTTCACCCTGAATATCCATTTATTCATCCTCTAAAGTTCCAATTTGGTGAATTTCATGAAGAATTGAAATGGATGTTCTGGTAATTGACTCATATATTCCACATAGGAATTGAATTCTTCATCCCAGATCTCCAACATTTTCTGACTATGGCTATTCAAAATGAAATCAGTCCTGAAATGAAAAACCTGGCAACTTTTTTGAAATGGTTCTACCCTTTAGAACAATGGGCTGATATGATCACGTTTGAATTCCTAAAAAACACCAGAGTCCAATGGATCTTGATCATCTTCTATAAACCCCAATACTTTATGCAAAAAGGTCCAGCCACACAACTAGGAGCTTCCCCTAGTGCATGGATTCATAAGACTTATTTTTTAGAAGTAAGCCTGAATCGTTATGATTATAACGATCCGCAAAAGTATTTGTGTCAAATTAACAGGATTATTCCCTCAGAGATATGGCCATCAGGGAAAAATTTGGCACCATGGGATATAGAAAAGATCCACTGACGCCTTATCAGCAACAGTTGAAGGAAGCCTTAAGAGAATATCACTCCATCATACCAGATCCAAAGGAGTGGTCACAAGAGTATCCAATGTTTTGCAGTCAGATCATGGAAGACACACCAGCATGGAAAGATGTGCATGAAGACAAACCTCCTGATGACTTAGAAAAAAGAATTGAACAGCTGAAACTAAAGTGCTACAGAGCAAGAGAAGAAAAGAAAAGAAAAGCAGAAGAATTAAACATCACCTCTGACATAAGCACAGATTATGACACTGATTGAATGAGTCACCATCCCTTTAAGAATTATTGTGCTATCTAATGATAAGAGTGAGTCATTGTACTAAAAGGAAAAAGCAGATTCCTTTGTAGCGACCTAAAAAATTTGTGCACAGGTGCTAGTCGAAGTAATTATTATAAATTTGAAAATAGAATCTCGATTTTATTTTGAAAAAGGAGTCGCTATCGATCTTTTTTCTAGGTGTGATCGGACACCTAATAAATTCTCTTTTTAAAAGAAAAATTATTTTTAAACTTTTCTTAAAATGAGATAATTTTAGGTCTACGTGAAAATCCAGAGAAAATTAGAGTTCGGGAGTCGGTTACGCGCGAGGAAGGTATTAGCACCCTCGCAACGTCCAAAATTGGTATCTCGTTAAGCACGCGTTGTCTTAATTTTTAGAAATACAAGTTCAATTTAATATTTAATCATGATCCAATTGAAACACAAGAATTTTTATTTTGAAAACACGAGAATTTTGAAACACAATAACCTTTTTTCGAAAATACAAATTTTTTAAAAAAAAACGAGAATTTTAGAAGCACAAAAATTTTTTGAAACACTGAAATTTATGAAACACTGGCAATTTTTGAAAACGCAAAAATTTTTGAAAGACGGGAATTTTTTGCAAACACGGAAATTTATGAAACACGGGAATTTTTTTTGAAAACACGAAAATTTTCGAAACACGAAAATTTTTGAAAACACGATAATTTTTGAAAACACGAAAATTGTTGAAAACACGAAAAAATTTTGAAATACCGGATTTTTTGAAAACAAGAAGATTTTTGAAACACGAATTTTTTTATTTTATTTTAAAAAAAAGATATATCGTATTTAACACGAACCGGTGATATTCACTCAACACAGCGATGAAATCATCAAATTAGTGTCAAATCGACTCAACTTAATATTTAATCGTGATTCTATTAAAACACGAGAAATTTTTATTTTTTTTAAACACAAAAATTTTGATAAATTTTCGATTTTTAAAAGGGCGTATCGTGTTTAACGCAAACTGGTGATATTCACCCAACATAGCATTGAAATCAATGATTTAATGTTAAATTGATTCGTTGTCTTATTTATTAAAATTATTTAAAATAAAATAAAATAAAATAAAAATTGAATTAAATTAAATTAAATTAAAAATATAAGTACAAAAATATAAAAATGCATAAAAGTACCAATAATATTAAAACGGAATAGCATAAAAATACGAGCATTAAATTAAAAGTGAAATAAACGAAATTACAGAAAAGATCCAAAACACGAGCTTGGTCGAACGGGTTACGCAAATTGAACCCTTTTTTTTCTTCTTTTTTTTCTCTTTTTTTTCTTTTTCTTTTTGTTTTCTTTTTTTTTTTTTTCTTCTTTTCTTTTTTTTTCTTTCTCTTTGGGCCGACTGTTAGGCTCGCACACCCTCTTGGTCATCATTGGTCGCTTTGCACCTCTTGGTCTCATTGGTCGCCTGCACACTAGGGCCTGGCTATTCTTTGGGTCATTGGTTTTAATTGCTTCTTTCTTTTCTTTTTTCACGCTTCTTTCTCTTTTTTTGCTTTTTTTGAAATTTCTTTGGGTGCATTGCCTCGGGTTAGTCGGTTGGGTCGGGTCGGATCTGGGTCGGCTCAACCCGGCTGTTAAAATTTTTTTCTATTTTTTCTTTCTTTTTCTTTTTCTTTTTTCTTTCCCCCTTTCTTCTTCCTCCTTCTTCTTCTTTTTTCTTTCTTTTATTTTCCTTCTCCGTTCAGCCCTCCTCTTCCTCTGCTCTCGTCGATGGTGACCTGCCGCCCAGCAAGAACTGACGGTGGCGTGGTCTCCCCTTTTTTCTTTTTTCTTTGCTCTTTTTTTTTCTCTTTTTTTTCTTTTGCTTGCGATTTTTTTTGCTTCTTTGCTTCTTGGTTTGTTTTGCTAGGTGCTGGAACAGCGGTGACGGTGATCTCATGGTGGTGGGCACGGTGGCATGCGGTGCAGCTGCTATTTTTTTGTGTTTTTTTGCTCAAAAATTTGTTTTTTTTCTTTTTTTGCTTTGTTTTTTTTGTTTTTTTCTCTTGTTTCTCTTTGCTGCTAATTTTGGGGTTGAAAACCCCTTATATGTTGTTGAATTTTCTTCCTTCTTGCAGGTTGCAGGTGGCTAGGGAGGGCCTAGGTCGGCCGCCGCCGTTGCAGGTGCACAACTTGCACTAGCGATTGCCAGAAGGACCAAATTGCAAATGCAGTAAAAATTCTAGGGCCAAAGTGTAATTTTGGGAAATTTTAGGGTCAAATGTAATTCTAGAAAGTTCAAGGGTTAAAATGTAATTTCAAGAAAGTTTAGAGGTTGAAATGTAATTTCAAAAAAGTTAGGGGTCAAAATGTAATTTTTTTTAAAAACACGAAATTTGTCCCGGACAAAATTCAGTGATTACAGCTGCCCCTCTTTGATCATCGCTGTGAAACAGGGATAGAGCAAAGACTTAAAACCACTGAATTTTGTTCGTCTGTCCAAAATTTTCTTTTTATTTGAAAAATAGAAATCGAGAAAAGCTCGGCATGCGATCCTTTTTTTTAACTGAAATTGAAAAATACCTCGGCGTGTGACCTGAGGTTCAACTCACCTCTCACAATATGAGTTGATTTTTAAAAAATAGAAAATTTTTATTTAAAAAAATACCTCAACATGTGACCCGAGGCTCAACTCACATCTCACAATATGAGTTGATTTTTGAAAAACTGAAATTTAAAAGAAATACCTCGGCATGTGTCCGAGGCTCAACTCACTTCTCGCAATATGAGTTGATTTTTTGAAAAACAGAAATTGAAAAATACCTCAGGATGTGACCCGAGGCTCAACTCACCTCTCGCATTATGAGTTGATTTTTTTGAAAACAGAAACTGAAAAATACCTCAGGATGTGACCCGAGGCTCAACTCACCTCTCGCAATATGAGTTGATTTTTGAAAAACAGAAACTGAAAAATACCTCAGGATGTGACCCGAGGCTCAACTCACCTCTCGCAATATGAGTTGATTTTTGGAAAAATAGAAACTGAAAAATACCTCAAGATGTGATCCGAGGCTTAACTCACCTCTTGCAATATAAGTTGATTTTTAAAAAACAGAAATTTAAAAAATACCTCGGCATGTGACCCGAGGCTCAACTCACCTCTCACAATCTGAGTTGATTTCTTTGAAAAAAGAGAAATTGGAAAATACCTCGATGTGACTCGAAGCTCAACTCACCTCTCGCAATATGAGCTAATTTTTGAAAAACATAAATTGAAAAATGATTCTTGAAAGAAACAGGGTTTCAACAACATCGGGTGAAACTAAAAGCCTTCTTTTTCATTGATTTTGTGCAGCTTTCTCCCAAAATTCCTTGCTCTGCTGGGATACCTGTATATGTCATGTTTTATGTTATCATGATATACACGTGTTTATCCTAAATGCTTTTATGCCTACATGATCATGTCATGCACCCTGGGTTGTTTGTCACATGCCCCCTTTTCGTAAGGGACTGCATTCAATACCTCAATCATTGACTTTTCTCTCTATTTTTGTACTTCTCTCAAGTTTGTTGAGTGACCCACATTTTCGTATACTACATTCTTGCCCCCTTGTTGAACTTTGTTCTTGCTTCAGGGTCTTTGTATTTATCAAATTCTCATCCAGGTAATGCTCAACATTCCCTTTGTTTAGAGTATGTCATTTTACTATTTATCATTTAAACGAACCAAACATGAGAAGCTTGACAATGGCACAATAGGCATGAAAGAAATACCTCACATTCATATTCTTTTAAAAAACAACAAACAAAGAAAATTAACAAAAAGTAATTCAAATAAAGAAAGCATCATAAAGAAAGGAAAGCAATTCAATGGCCACAAATACTCTAGATATCTAAAGCATGAACTTCTCCACGTTTCTTCGTCAAGGATCTTTTCGAGCATGGCTTCCTGTGTAGAAGATTTTGAGCTTCTGAGAATGCTTCAAATATTGTAATCTCGCCATTCGACTCCCAGTTCAAGTCGTCTTGCTCTTTAAGTCTGAATTTGCTTCATTAGGACGCCCTTTCGGGTTTTCATCCTAATTTTTTTGTTTATCGAGACGCCCTTTTCGAGTTTTCATCTTGATTTTTTTCTTTTTTTTTGTTGTTTTTTTAGGCATAATATTTCTTCACAACATCTGAGTTCACTGAATTAGGTAATTCTTTCCCATCCATTTCAGTGAGAATCAGAGCCTCTCCCGAGAATGCCTTTTACAACATATGGCCCTTCCCAATTTAGTGATCATTTTCCTCGAAAGTCTTTTTGTATCGGAAGGATCTTTCTTAGTACGAGTTCCCTTTCGTGAAATTCTCTTGGCCATACCTTTTTATCATGGGCTGTGATTATTCTCTTCTGGTACATCTGTCCGTGACAAATTGCCTTCAAGTGTTTTCTTTTAATAAGGTTTAGCTGATCATATCTAGCTCGAACCCATTCTGATTCTTCTAGATTTGACTCCATCAAGACTTACAGGGATGGGATCTCTACTTCGATAGGCAAAACGGCTTCCATCCTGTAGATCAGGGAGAAAGGAGTTGCTCCCGTAGATGTCCGCACAGAGGTGCGGTATGCATACAAAGCGAATGGTAGCTTCTTGTGCCAATCTTTATATGTCTCAGTCATCTTCTCGATAATTCTCTTAATGTTTTTGTTGGCCGCTTCAACAACTCCGTTCATTTTCGAGAGGTAAGGTGAGGAATTTTGATGCTTTATCTGAAATTCCTCACACACTTCTTTCATCATTTTGTTGTTCAGATTCAAAGCATTATTTGAAATGATTCTTTCAGGCAGACCATATCGACATATGATCTCTTTTTTTAGGAACCTGCAGACTGCGGTCTTCGTCACATTAGCAAACGAAGTGGCTTCTACCCATTTTGTAAAGTAATCAATAACCACAGAAACAAATCGATGTCCATTGGAAGCCTTCGGGGAAATTAGCCCTATAACATCCATGCCTCACATAGAAAAAGGCCACGGAGAAGTCATGACATGAAGGGGTAAATGCGCTGCATGAATCTTATCACCGTAAATTTGACACTTGTGACACTTTCGCCATAGCTAATGCAATCATTTTCCATCGTTAGCCAATAATAACCGAGTCTCATAATTTGCCTAGCCATAGTGAAACCATTGGCATGCGTTTTACAAATTCCTTCATGGATCTCTTCAAGTATCTTTCTGGCTTCAATAGCGTCCATGCATCTCAGGAGCATTTGATTCATTCCTCTTTTGTATAGGATATCCCCGTCAATGACAAACCCAACAACTATTCTCCTGATTGTTCTCTTGTTATTCTCGATTACTTGCTTAGGATACCTTTGATTCTTAATATATTCCAAGATGTCATGAAACCACGGTCGTCCATCTGACTCCTTCTCAATGCTAAAACAGTGTGCAAGGACCTCATATATGCTCATTTGGAGAGGTATTATTTCAGTTTCTCTATTTGCTTTGAATATTGAAGCCAATGTGGTCAGAGCGTTAACCAACTGGTTTTATTCTCGTGGAAAGTAGTTAAAAGTCACTTCTTTGAATTCTTTGACCAATTTCGCCACGAGATCGCGATACTTGACTAATTTCGAATCTCTCATTTCCCAATCTCCGCGAATTTGATATCACTAATGCTAAGTCCCTATACACCTCTAAGATTTCTATTTTCCATTCAATAGCTGCACGAAGTCCCATGATGCAAGCTTCATATTCTGCTATATTATTGGTACAGAAGAAATTCAATCTGGCAGTGAGCGGGTAATGGTTTCCTTCCTGTGACAATAAAACTGCTCCTATCCCGTGCCCCAACGTGTTTGATGCACCATCGAAACTCATCTTCCATGATTGGTCTTTTGATGATTCACCTTCAGAAATGCACATCAAGTCTTTATCTGGGAAATCGAATCTCAACGACTCATATTCTTCCATTGCTCGACTTGCCAAGAAGTCAGCTATCGCTCTTCCCTTTATCGACTTTTGGCTCACATACACAATGTCATATTCAGACAATAGGATCTGCCATGTGCCATTCTCTCGGAGAGTGCGGGTGATTCCATCAAGTACTTTAATGGATCTAGCTTTGAAATTAACCATGTTGTATGATACAACATGTATTGTCTGAGCCTTCGAACTACCCAGACCAATGCATAACAGAATTTTTCAACTGACGGGTACTTTGCATCATATTCTGTGAACTTTTTGCTGAGGTAGTAAATCGATTTTTCTCTTTTCCTTGACTCATCATGCTGCCCCAGTACGCAACTCATTGAGTTTTCGAACACGGTCAGATACAATATTAAGGGTTTTACAGGGATCGACGGTACCAGCACCGGAGGATTAGACAGATACTGCTTTATCTTGTAGAAGGCCATTTGGCACTCCTTATTTCATTCTCCCGGATTATACTTTCGAAGGAGTCAAAAAATTAGATCATAATGGTTGGTAAGTTGAGCAATGAATCGAGCAATGTAATTCAACCTTCCTAAAAATCCTCTGACTTCTTTTTGCGTACGCGGAGGTGGCAGTTCTTGTGTGGCCTTTATCTTATCTGTATCAACCTCAATACCCTATCGCTGACAATAAAACCTAGTAGTTTTCCCGATGTAGCCCCAAACGTACATTTGGCTGGGTTAAGCTTCAACTGGAACTTTCTTAATCTTTTGAACAGCTTCTTGAGGTTCCCAACATCCTCTTCTTCTCCCCGGGATTTGGCAATCATATCATTGACATAAACTTCTATTTCTTTGTGCATCATGTCATGGAACAACATCACCATGGCTCTCTAATACGTTGCCCCAGCATTCTTCAATCTGAATGGCATCACTTTGTAACAGAACGTTCCCCACATTGTCACGAATGTGGTTTTCTCCATATCTTCGGGGGCCATCTTTATCTGATTGTAACATGAGAAACCATCCATGAAAGAAAAATGAATGTTTTGTCGTGTTATCTACCAATGTATCAATGTGTGCCAAAGGAAAATTATCTTTAGGGCTTGCTCGATTAAGATCACGATAATCAACGCACATTCGTACCTTTCTGTCTTTTTTCGGTACCGGGACTATATTAGCTACCCATTCTGGATATTTAGAGACTTGTAGGAAGCCAGCATCAATTTGTTTTTTGACTTCTTCTTTTATCTTTAACAGTATTTCAGGTCTCATCCTTCTTAACTTTTGCTGAACGGGTTTGCATTTTGGTTTCAACGGGAGCTTGTGGACCACCACATCCTCATCCAACCCTAGCATGTCCTAATAAGACCAGACAAATACATCTTTGTACTCACGGAGCAAGACGATCAAATTCTGTTTGGTGTTTTCTGAAATAGAAGTCCCAATCTTCACTTCTTGTTTCATTTCTTCATTTCCCAAGTTCATTGTCTCAACAGGTTCTTGATGGGGTAGAATCCGTTTCTCTTCTTGTTCTACCATTCTCAATAAGTTAGGAGACGGGACACAATCTTCAGTACTTTCTTCGGCTTCGAATTCTCCTAAACAAATATCTTTCTCGAAATCGATTTCAGGACTTGTAACGGGATTGTTCATGCCATGAATATCTGAGCACCTGAAAGATGAACGGGAAAGAAAACTATAGAGGAACATCAAAGTATTGGAATCAACACACACAATGTTATGAAATGTTATGAAATACACTGAGAGAAAGGATATGAAGCGATGGGGTAATTATGAAATTGATGGAAATGAAAAGACCATGACAAAATGCATCTTCATTAATGTTCATTGAAATGATAAAGAGCAAACATAAGCTCTTAAAAAAGGAATCCCATTACTTAGGAACACACAAAATAATGGAGAATTAACATTGGGCATTACTCTTGAGAGGACTTAGAAACTACAAGGAGGTCCACAGTAGTCTAATTATTCAAAACATATCCTAGAGGACAAAGGCGTATCATCTCGATTGCATCACCCTCGTTGTCAACAACATTTATGCTGATGTTCTGAAATCCCTTTTCATTCAAAGCGCTTCGTGGATTGTCTTGCCCCTCGTCTTCATTTGTTACCGCATTCACATTCCCATCAGCATGGATAGGAAGAGGATTTCCAGCCACATTACTAACGCTATCAAATCGCAGAATGCCAGCATCGATGAGATCTTGAACCCTCCTTTTAAAGGCAATGCAGTTTTCTGTAGAATGCCCCTGATTTCCAGCGTGATACATGCAATTAGCATTAGGATCATACCATTTTGGGTATGGGGGCTTCAAGGGTGCCGTATAATGTGGGGATATTAATTGCTTCTCCAACAGTTTCGGGTATAACTCTCCGTATGACACGAGAATTTGGGTGAACTGAGGTTTTTGAGAATTGGGTCTTGTTGGTCTTTGCTCATTTTTGGGTTGGTTTTGTATAGGCATGGTGTTTAGTGGGAACATGGTGAACGGTTTTTGGTTATTCATGGCGTAGAAAGGGTAAGAAGGAGGTGCTTAACAGTAAGGACCTTCGAGAGGAAAGTAGAAGTTTGAAGGTGGACGATAACGAGGTCGTGGTTGGGCTGAGCATGGATTGGAGGTACAGTGGCTCTCAGTTCCAACCATATGGGTTTCTGCCTCCTTTTTCTTTACGGGTGCTGCCTTATTTGAACTCTCGGGGCCTTCCATTCTCCCACTCTTGATGGCATCTTCTATAAACTCCCCGGATATTACAATGTCTACAAAGTCCTTCGTGGCACTTCCTACCAACTTATCGTAAAATGACGCTTTCAGATTGTTGATAAAGAGGACTGTTATCTCCGTCTTAGTTAACGAGGGTTCCACCTGAGCCGAGATATCCCTCCATCTTTGTGCATATTGCCTAAAAGTCTCTGTCGGCTTCTTTTCCATCATTTGTAAAGTTAGTCGATCAGGCACCATATCCGATACATGCTTGTATTGCTCACAAAATGCTGATGCTAAATCCTTCCATGATCAGATTCTCTCTCTACTGAGCTGATTATAACATCGAAGAGCCGAGCCAACCAGACTATCTTGAAAGCAGTGTACTAACAATTTATCATCGTTCACATAACTAGTCATCTTTCAGCAAAACATGATAAGATGCGCCTTTGGACATCTTGTTCCATCATACATCTCAAAATCTAGCGCCTTGAATTTTCGGGGTAGAACCAGATCTGGTACCAAACTGAGCTCTTTGGCACTTAAAACAGAGAAAACTTCAGCACCTTCTAATGCTTTGATCCTCTCTTTCAGGATTTTGTACTTATCTTGAGTATTATTGTCATCAATTTTCAGCCTTGCTATTTCTACAGGATCATCTAGGTCTGGAACAATTGGATATGAGGGATTAGCCCCAGGGTTCGATACAAACATTACTTGCCCTAAGTGAGTAGGTTGTACAGGATGTTGCCCCAATACTATAGATTCCCCTTGGGGATATCCTCTTTGTGTTATATGAGCATGAGGTGGAGTGAATCCTGGAGGATAGAGTGGATCCTTATTAGCTCTTGACTGGGGCTCTATGGTATTGGGGCTCTGCATAGATCCTTTTCTTTTTACCAAGGCTGACATCATCTCCATCATTTTGGCCATTTGATCCCTTTGCTCGAGTGATTCTTCTCGAGATCTCACCATCATATCTCTCCCCTCTTGTTGTGACTTGGCTAATTGCTCCTGTAACTCTCGTTGGATCCTTTCCATCCTTTCAATTCTTTCATTGAGTTCAGCATCCATATCTCTAGTTCTTAGACGTGACCTGGTACCGGACTTGTGTCGCAACTGTGGATTATACTATTTTAGCCTCAGTGAATGGTAAGGGTGATATGTACATGCAATGAATGAATGAATTAATGACCAATGGATGCTAGTCATGCGTAAATATGCAAAAAAATGGTGTTGATTTTAAGATAGCCCCATATTTTGGTGTTTCATTTATCAAAAGAGTCCATTACAAAATATTTTGCCAATGAAGATGCCCCTAGTGCCTGAGTCTCATTGTTTCCAGATCCTAGTCAAATCTTCGGGGTTATTCTAACGAGCATTCGAAGTCATCTTCCCGGAAAGATTAGAGATATATCTTTCCTTTAAAATGTCCCTTTTGTTTTCTGGGTCCTTAAAGACCAGTTTCTGACTATGACATTTTTTCTCGGTTACTTGCGTAATTGACTCCTCCATCAGAAACCCGTTTTTGGCAACCAATCTCTAATCAACACATTCCTAATAAAATGCCTATGATGCATGATGAGAAATAAAATGAAGACAAATAAACTTAGTTAGCAATCATGACAAATATAAACAAAGAAAAACTATGGAAAATCTAACAAACCGACCTATATTTTTTTTACCCCATCATGCTTTACAAAATAAACTTACCCCACATGCTCATCAGATAATCTACCCTATCCAATTTATTAAACATACCCGATTCCCTTGCAAAAATGTAAATGTAAAATAAAAGGCAAGAGGCGTTTCTCCCATGTACTTATTTTGGTGACTATCCAACGGACAGAGGTTCGGCATGGCTCTAATTGGGTGGCTCGTATGGTTCACTATATGTGGTTTTGGTTCTAGAAAGGTACTCGAATTGTCCATACTGTCACCTACTAAGGTAAGTACGGAGCCTCGATTATCTCCCGTCATGGGCTCGCGAGCTCAATTCGAGGGATTACATTTACTTATGCCTATGCGGAGGGACAAGTTAACTCACGAAAGCATAAGTCATATGTAACCCGAAAGTATTTCACTAGCCTGTGCGGAGGGACGAGTTAACTCACGAAGGCGTAATGTTTACTTCCACTTAAACGGGCGGAGCCTGGGTGGAGAGCTCATGTTATGCAAGGATGCAAGTGCACAGTGTGTGGGAAGAAACTCACAAACCTTTTTTTTATTTTTACTAAAAAACAAATTAAAAAATCGTAAAACTTAGAGCTAAAAAAAACAGAAAAATAAAACAAGTTAGAAAAATATTAATTTAAAACCGAATGTAAATGCATGACTTTTCAAAAATAAATTTCAGAGATCACGATTAAAAATTAATTTGAACAAAGAATTTTTAAAAATTTTGACAACACGCGTTTAACATCAGACTCGACTCTCAAAAAGTCCCCAGTGGAGTCGCCAGCTGTAGCGACCTAAAAAATTTGTGCACAGGCGCTAGTCGAAGTAATTATTGCAAATTTAAAAATAGAATCTCGATTTTATTTTGAAAAAGGAGTCGCCACCGATCTTTTTTCTAGGTGTGATCGGACGCCTAATAAATTCTCTTTTTAAAAGAAAATTTTATTTTTAAACTTTTCTAAAAAAGAGATAATTTTAGTTCTACGTGAAAATCCAGAGAAAATTAGAGTTCGGGAGTCGGTTACGCGCGAGGAAGGTATTAGCAACCTCGCAACGCCCAAAATTGGTATCTTGTTAAGCGCACGTTGTCTTAATTTTCAAAAATACAAGTTCAATTTAATATTTAATCGTGATCCAATTGAAACACGAGAATTTTTATTTTGAAAACACGAGAATTTTGAAACACTAACCTTTTTTTTGAAAATACAAATTTTTTTTAAAACACGAGAATTTTAGAAACACGAAAATTTTTTGAAACACGGAAATTTATGAAACACGGGCAATTTTTGAAAACACAAAAATTTTTGAAAGACGGGAATTTTTTGCAAACACGGAAATTTATGAAACACGAGAATTTTTTTTGAAAACACGAAAATTTTCGAAACACGAAAATTTTTGAAAACACGAAAATTTGTGAAACACGAGAATTTTTGAAAACACGAAAATTGTTGAAAACACGAAAAAATTTTGAAACATCGGAGTTTTTGAAAACACGAAGATTTTTGAAACACGAATTTTTTATTTAAAAAAAAGATGTATCGTATTTAACACGAACCGGTGATATTCACTCAACATAGCGATGAAATCATCGAATTAGTGTCAAATCGACTCAACTTAATATTTAATTGTGATTCTATTAAAACACGAGAATTTTTTTTTTAAACACAAAAATTTTAATAAATTTTTTATTTTTAAAAGGGCGTATCGTGTTTAACGCAAACCGGTGATATTCACCCAACATAGCGATGAAATCAACGATTTAATGTTAAATTGATTCGTTGCTTTATTTATTAAAATTATTTAAAATAAAATAAAATTATATTAAATTAAAATTGAATTATATTAAAAATATAAATACAAAAATATAAAAATGCATAAAAGTACCAATAATATTAAAATGGAATAGCATAAAAATACGAGCATTAAATTAAAAGTGAAATAAACGAAATTACCGAAAAGATCCAAAACAAGAGCTTGGTCGAACGGGTTACGTAAATTGAACCCTTTTTTTTCCTTTTTTTCTTTTTTCTTTTTGTTTTCTTTTTTCTTCTTTTTTCCTCTCTTTTTTTTTTCTCTGCTGGGCCGGCCTGTTGGGCCAGCACACCTGCTGGCTGCTGCTGGGCTGCCTGAGCACTGGGCCTGGCAGTTGCTGGGCTGCTGGGTTTTGGGCTGCTTCTTTATTTTCTTTTGCTTTTTTTGGGCTGCTGGGCTATTGCGGGTCGGGTCGGATCCGGGTCGTGTCAACCCGGCTGTTAAATTTTTTTCTTTTTCTTTTTTCTTTCCCCCTTTCTTCTTCCTTCTTCTTTTTCTTTTTTTCTTTATTTCTTCTTCCCCTTTTTCTTCCTTCTCCATTCAGCCCTCCCCTTCCTCTGCTCTCGTCGACGGTGACCTGCTGCCCAGCGACGGCCAGCGGTGGCGTGGTCTCCCCTTTCCCCCTTTTTCTTTTTCTCTTCTTTCCTCTTTTTCTTTCTCTTTTTTTTTCTTTTGCTTGCAATTTTTTTTTGCTTCTTTGCTTCTTGGTTTGTTTTGCTAGGTGTTGGGACGGCGGTGACGGTGATGTCGTGGTGGTGGGCACAATGGCGCGCGGTGGAGCTGCTGTTTTTTGTGTTTTTTCGCTCAAAATTTTGTTTTTTTTCTTCTTTTTTTTGCTTTGCTTTTTTTGTTTTTTTTTCTCTTGTTTCTTTTCGCTGCTAATTTTGGGGTTGAAAACCCCTTATATATTGTTGAATTTTCTTCCTTTTTGCAGGTTACAGGTGGCTAGGGAGGGCCTAGGTCGGCCGCCACCGTTGCAGGTGCGCAACTTGCGCTGGCGACAGCCAGAAGGACCAGATTGCAAATACAGTAAAAATTCTGGGGCCAAAGTGTAATTTTGGGAAATTTTAGGGTCAAAATATAATTCTAGAAAAGTTCAATAGTTAAAATATAATTTCAAAAAAGTTTAGGGATTAAAATATAATTTCATAAAAATTAGGAGTCAAAATACAATTTTTTTAAAAAAATACGAAATTTATCCCGGAAAAATTCAATGATTACATCCTTCTTATCTGTTCTGACATTATGTAAATTATTGTAGTTTACTTTTGAAAAAACTGTGATAAGTCATTGTACTAAAAAGAAAAAGCCGTTTCCTTCTTTATCTCTTCTGTGCTTATGTAAATTATTATACTTTGCCTTTCTTAAAATAAATAATAAATATTATCTTGACTTGGAAATTCTCAACTTTGCTTTTTTCCATTTCTCAACTTTGCTTTTTTCCATGCCTTTGAGAAATTTGTCTTCTTGCTGACAATAATTGTTATGAGCATTGCACAACTCTCTCTATTTTCCCAAAATCTGTCTACTTCCATAAAGATTTTCCCTTTCAAAAATGAAGGTGTGGATTGCTGTGTTGATTGTATCATGGGCTTATTGGATATCCATAGTTGAACCATCGTGTTGCATTGCTGTAACAGAAAATGAGCACAAGCTCAAGATTTACACAGTGAGATTCACCACTGAAAGAGCCACCAGGAACTCTTATCTGATGTTTATGAAGGATCTGTACAATGCATTGACAGAGCGTGCAGATAGAAGCGGAGACATGCCGATATTGCCTCCCCGATCTGCACAGCCTACTGATCCTCGGCAATATGTTCTGGTAGAGCTCTCAAATGGTTACCAAACTGTCACATTAGCCTTGCATGTCAGTAATGTGTATATCTTGGGTTATCGTGCAAGTGCGGGCTCCTATTTCTTTAGCGATGTCCCAGACGATGTACGTAATGCTTTGTTCCCAGGCAGTACTGGCCTACCCTTTACAGGCAGATATGGGGCACTTGAGGGTGCTGCGGGAGTAGATGACAGAAGGGAAATCCCTCTGGGAATGGATGAACTACGCCAACATATTGATAACCTGAATTACATCAACCCTAATAATAACCATGCCCCTATCGCAAGAGCCCTCATAGTTTGCATCCAGATGGTTTCCGAAGCTGCGCGAATGAGAAACATCCAGCAACAAATACTTGCAGTTGCAGAGCCTCACGCGGATGGAACTTATGGAACGTTTAATCCAGATGGCTTAATGATGGAGTACGAAACCAGCTGGGAGGACATTTCCTCGGCCATTCAATCTGCAACAGATGGAATCTTCGCAAGGGCAGTTCGTTTAGTATATGATGCTCAAGAATTGGTTTTAAGCACCCTGAGGCAAGTTATTTTCATCATTGCATTAATGCCAATGGAATGTAACCCAAGAGCTAATTTGCAGCTTTTGCGCATGCCAACCTCAACTTCTTCTTTGAGATCCAGTGGCTTGGTAGATAACAGTGACACTTGTGAAAGAGTGTTAGCACCAACCTCACATATTACTGGACAAAATGGTTTCTGCGTTGATGTATACCAGGGGAGCTACCACGATGGAAACAAAGTAATCTTATGGGAATGTGGACAGAACCAAGCCAATCAATTGTGGACATTGACATCAAATGATAACACAATTCGATCTGGCGGAAAATGCTTAACCACTTATGGATACAGCTTCAAAAATTATGTGATGATCTATGATTGTGAGACGGCTGTTCCTGATGCCACCAAATGGGAAATCCGCAGTGATGAAACCATAAGAAATCCCAGATCTGGGCTAGTTTTGACGGGAAGTAGAGATAGTTCAGGTATGATTAATTTGGTTGTGGATCATAAGTATGATGGTTCTAGGCAAACTTTCTATGCCAGCAACAATACAAAGCCAGCAGTGACCACCATTGTCGGTTACAAAGACATGTGCTTGCTAGCAAGTGGAAGTCGGGTGTGGCTGGAAGACTGCGTGAGCAACGATGCTGAACAACAATGGGCGATATATCCAGATGGGACCATCAGGCCTCAAAAGAATAGAAACGGGTGCCTCAAGTATGCAAATGATTATAGTGGGTTGGTCAACGTGGCTACGTGTGATGGATTTGTTGAGGAACGATGGGTATTTCGAAGCGATGGAACCATTTTGCATAAGATGACTGAGATGGTAATGGATGTGCTTGATCCTACTGCAACCCTTCTTGAGGTCTCGGCCAATCATTACAACAATCAACAATTTAGCCAGATTTGGTTTCAGGTGCAACCATGAAAACAAAAAAGAGCATATGCTGGTCTCTTTCCATGTATTGAATGAATAAATGCTGGGATGATCATGTACCCAACACCGTTTGCTAATAGACACTTTTTATCTTCTTCAAATAACTAGTCTATTCTAATCTAACATATCATTTCAAGCAATTAGTACTATGCGGATGCATCCCGATTACAAGAACATTAAAGTTTGCTAATCCTGACCAGATAAACGGTCTAGTTTATTGCAACAAGATTTGTCAGTTACATCAACCTTGAGGGTGCCAATCATTGTAACATCAAAGGTAGCAAGGCAATAAGCACGCAATAAATAAAAATAAAAAAATCAATAGGATTGTTTTTCCTATGGCTATTTAGCTAATAGCCTTTATCATTAATGCCAATCTCAAGAAGGGTCCTCAATGCTTGTTTTTTGATTACTTTGCCATAAAACCCTCTTCCCAACTTCATTGCTCTCTCAAATTCCACAACACCACCACTCTTCTTCAGTCCTTCTACAACAACCTTCAACAGTCTCTCATCACTTCCCATGACTTCTACCACACTATCCACAACAGTCTCCATTGCTGGAATCCGCCTGCCCCACCGTTTCATTGACCTGTCTGAACCATATACCTCAGCATACGCAGCCCAAAATGAGGCCCTTAAGTAGCCCTTCCCTTTTCCCCTCACTGCCCATCTCTTCATACCTTCCTCCAACCTATAAACTGCACCCCCTACATCTACCCCTTTCTCAAGGCCTATCTCAATCTCCCTCAACTCTTGCTTGGAACAAACAGCTTCCTCGAACTTGCATCGGCTACATCTGCAGTTAAATCCCCATGACAAAGACATTTCCACACGCTTTTCCAATGGAGAAAGTGCATCAAAATACATGAAAGTGATCTCTTCACCAGCCTTGACATCCCTAGAAGCATGAACAATAACATAGTCCCCTACATGCAAACGTCTTGCATTTGGATTGCATGAATGATTGATGAAGGAAACTAGTATCCATAACCCAACACCGTAAAAATCACTGTTTTTCCCCAGCACTTTAGCTGAAACTGCCTCTTCCACAAGAGAATTGACATCCAATATGCTTAATATCTTATCCATATCAAGCTTCTGATCATTTGAACATCCATTTTCTTCAATCTCAGGTCTGAAGATACTCATATCAGGAACTTCAAGCCCCGCTTCATTTTCACCTGTGGATAGCATATCAATCAGAAGCTGTGTTCTTTGGCATCTAGTGACAGCTTCCTTCACTTTATCTATAAAATTCTTCCACATAACAAGCTGTGCATTTTCAGCTGAATCTTGACCACCCAGTATACCCCTTTCAATTGCAATTGCCTTAGTGACTAAAACCAAAGTCCCAGTATCAATATTCTTTGTTGCAAACAAGCCACGCCCACTAATCTCAGACCTGTTAACCTTCACTGGACCGATATATTCAGCAAGTTCTAGAGGTTTTCCTCGGAACCCATTAAGGACCCAATCAGAAAGATCGAAACTTCCGGTCCTAGATTGAAACTCAAGCTTTTTACATTTCTCTAAATACCCATTAACAATATCGAGATTCCCATTACCCTGAGGATCAAAGAGGGCGGCTTTGAAGCAGTCCAAAGCATTGAAATATCTGTTCAAACAAAGCAAGATCTTACCTTTGCAAATCAATGTCTTGAAATGGGTAGCTTCAATTTGAAGTGCTTGGTCGCAGTCATTAAGAGCTTGGGTGAAATGTTGGAGCTTTGACCTTGCCTCAGCTCGGTTGGAGAAGGCAACACAGAGGGATTTGTGGAGCTTGGAGAGATGATCAGGGTCAGAATGTTGATGGGTGTTTGAAATTTGGGATTGGCAAAGGTCGATCAACTCTGAGTAAAGTTGAATGGAATCTCGCCATTCTTCTCTGAGGAGAAGCTCAGTGGCTTTTGATCTGAGCTGCTGCATTTGCTCTTCAGCGCCGGACATGGCTATATCCCCTTTTGATTGTTTGTGTGTATTGTTTTTTTTTGCTTCTGCTTGCTGGTTTTAAATTTTGAGGAGAGTAATGAATTATGTAACGGTCATATCATTTTGGGCTTTTTTTTTCCTTTATTCTCTTATCTAATTTTGAGCTTTTCTATAATGGATCTTCTTCTTTGACAACATCAACGGCTATATCAGTCCTGTTTATTTCAGTGAAATTTTTGGTCAACGGCTATATGAGTTAATTGACATGGGTTAGTAAACGTAATTAGGTTCAATTAATTTAAAATTTTCTAAATAAATCTTATTTAAATGATTTTGAGTAAAAGTTATTAAATTAAATTTGGATTCAAATCATTCAAATTTTTAGTTAAATCTTTCAAGTCACCATACAAACTTGGAAGGTCAGTGTATAAAGTTGACACAGTATATAAGTCTTATGGTTTAATTGATTGGTTATTGAAAGTTCTTTTTATTATCTTAGTTTATGACAGTAAACTTGCATTAAAAAATGAAAAGTTAATGTGCAATAACAACATTCAAATCTTAAAAGATTTGCATTATACGGGGACTTATTTACATTATAACAAAATTTTCTTCAATTTGGGAGTCAACAGAACTAGTAATAACATGAGCCTCAGCCTCAAATATTCCTCAAAACGCAATAGTTTGTATCCCTCAGCCAGGGTTCCAATCTTGAGAGTTCGACCATGAAAGCCTGGTAGCTGTAGTACCATCCAGACAGTATCATCAACATAGAGATATGTCCAATCTTGAGCAGAATCCCAAGTTACATCCAGCTTTACTTGCATAAATCTTGTCAGAACTCGGAAGTAAGGTGATTCTAGAGAAGGACCAGCTTTAACAGAATCATACTGGCTAATTAAGCGAAAAGGTGTCAACCATTGGTGGCAAATATGAAACAACGATCCTATGGAAATTTTCATGCTCACCTGTCAGGCCAACAGCAAAGTTAGACGGCCTAATTTTAGAATACATCAAGTTTAACAAGATACAAATCCAAAAAGCATCTCATAAGTATTGAATACATTTCCGAAAGGGGATTGCACCCTTCAATTTCTAAGATTATCCTTACCGGTGCTACCTGTTAAATGCTTTATAATTGACGGCCGATTACTATATCAGCGGATTATTACTTCTTCAAAAAGTACATTCCATCTCGGAGCTCTAATTTTTCTTCAGAAACTAGACCTGATAAGAAGCTTTGAAGCTGTTGGAGTGATTTATCATATGGAGGGTCGGCTACACAAAACATCTGAAAGCAACATGTTGTCTTACGTTAGCAGTTATGTGACTTGTATTCAATATAAAGTGTGGGGCATCTCAAAACATCCTACCTTTAGAGTATTATGAATTCGATCTAATGCCATGCTGCCAAAATTTGTAAGCATACCCAAGATGAATTTCTACAATGACCTAAATTCTGGTTAGAGAGCATCAGCAAGGAAAATGGCATATGGAAAACTATTCACATGCATCACATACCTCATATACAGTCATTTCTTTACGTAGTTGATCCTCAACAGAAGCCACAGATCTCTCTGCCTCCTCGTCACCAGCTAGAAGCTCCTCGCAGTTTCCAGTATTACCACTGTTTTTGCCAGCTTCAATCATGCCGTCCACTAGGGTAAATACATGGTCACTAGGATCTGTTCCTAGTGATTCAGTAAGAACACCCTGGATACAAGATTTAGTGAGGATAATAACTTTGTTAATGGACTTCATTTTCCAATCATTCCCGTATTGATTACCAAACAATGCCAAATTTCTACCTACTAGAAACTTTTAGCTCCTACTTGCGAGGGAAAATACCAAGAAATTTGTATCAACAACAAATCAAAACAATGCAGAATATGTACTTCGAACTTGAGAACTAATAACTAAAACGCTAGTAACTGAGAAGGAAGATTTCATCAACTTCCCAATAACGTTCCAAACCACAACTACAGAGGGAAATTTACCGTATTACTTATATCTTGAGAGGCAAATACATTTTTGCATTACAATAGAATAACACATTGAAGATCAAGGGGCTGCCTCAAGCTATTACGTGGCAAAAGGAAATTTCATTATTTTGAACCGGGACTATTTTTTTTATATGGAAGAACATGAATTAGTTAAACATACCTTACTTATCCAAAAGCTTATCCTCCTGTTGAGCACATCAACAGGGATCCCAGTAGCAGCAGCAAGATTCTTAGAGGTCCAACTGAAAGTGGAAAACAAACATACCATTTTCACATGAACAATAAGATGCAAAGTGTTTGTGATTGTTGAAAGTACCTCGTTTGGTCTTGAAATTGCATTATAATTGCTGCATGCACAGGAGCAACTGTAAATTGCATTGCCTTATCCTCGAATTGCAACTCCAACTACAATAGTTTCATTAATTAAAAGCATAAATGTTAGTTATGTCATATTGGTAATGCAATAAGAATAATTGATACTAAAAAGGGCATTCATTGGCATTCACAAATTACACTTTGAAAGACCTAACCTTGACTGTTCCAAGATTTTTCTTCCAAATTAGCTTTCGAGGAGTCTTGATTTGATGAAACCTTCTTGCATAATCAGAGAGCAGCTGATCAACAGATTCAGGAATGACAAGTGCCTCATCCTGAAAATTTCCAGAACATTTGTGAAAAAGTGACCACGATAATGAGAAACACTAGATTACTTCAAAAAAAGAGAAAGGATTTTGATCAGTAACATAAGCACGGGCAACAAGGAAACTACAAGTTTGTTGGACATCAACATATTCTATATCTGCTGTGCCTTCTTTGGACAAACACTGTCCTGAACAAGTTTCTCTTGCATATTTTATACAAAATCATTTATTTCCCCTTTCAGGTAGATTGTCAATTTATGAACTCTTCATAGACGTGGTCCATATGAAAATCAAAAGTGAAATGAAAAAGAAAAGAGAGAAAAATATGAAACTAAAGGTGGCATGATAAATTACATGTTAAGAAAATATATTGAAGTTATTCAACTCTCTCAATTTCTTTTGGTATAATTGATTCCCTCAGCTCTGTTTGATTGGTGGCTCTTCTTTACACATTTTGCTTTTCTCGATAGAAAGTGAAAATAAAATAAATTTGAATTGAATTTGAATATATGGGACCAATAGAAAAAAGTAAAAGCATCAATCAAATGGATCCCTAACTATCATGTATTAGCCCTTCCTTTGATCAAATAATTTCTTTGCCAAAAAGGCACTTTGGCTTTGGTAAATAATAAACTTAAAGCCGAAAGGAGAAAGAGGAATGGGAAAAAAGAATATCTAAAATGCTATTTTGAGATGTTTTGAACCTCTTCCTATCATTAACAACAACGGAAAAAGGTAAATTTTAATAATTTAACATAGAAAAGAAACAGTATCAGTGAAACGCATGCCTGGATTGGAGGCCAGAAATTTGAAGATATGATTGTAGCATCAAGATTATCCAAAGAAATCCCAGTCTCTGCAGCCACTGGATCTTGGAGTTCCAACAAATGTTAAACAGATTAGGTTAGAAGAAGGTAGAATTAGATCCAGCTATCCATATATAAAAGTTATACAAAACCAGGGAATACCTATTTGAGATGTTTTACTAATGGTTGCTTTAATGTTGGTATTTGTCCTCTTGGAATCAATCAAATCATTAAGCATGATTTCACACTTCTGCATGCTACTCTCTCCAAAATGTATCTGGAAAAAACAAGAATATACAAACAAGCAAGTTTCAGAAGAGATACTTAAGGGAGAAAAAAAGAACAGAATGAGTCTAATAACAAAATAGAGGCAACATACCTTGAGGAGTTCTAAAGTCCGTATCTCTGAGTCAATGTCATAATCTGACTTGTTCAGAAGTTTTTCAGCAAGCATAACACGATATTCATTAACAAGTTGGTCCTTTGAACCAATTATGCCGACAATCATTCCAAGTATGTCAACCTTCCTTCTATTTCGGCTACCTTTTAAAGGGTCAGCCTCAACAGGGTCGGGCTCCCAGCTGAGCAAGAAATAACTCACAGAGATGCAGGTCAATATGACAATTTTGATTGTGTAGTTTATATACATGTAAACTACCATTGTCAATAACAGCTATAGCAGTATACATACCGTTGTGCATCAATCCAAGCCTGTTTGTCATCCGTATTAAAATCATCATCAATTGCAACATTTTCTTGATTTTCTTCATCTCTATTTAATTCCTCAAGAAGGCTATCCCCACTGTTTCCAGATCCATTTGGATTACCACTACTGCCATCTGTAAGCATGGTCACAATGCACTTTATGGTGTCTTTTCTTCCCCTCAAGTAGTCCCTTATTGGTTCACCAACAGCTTCAAGAAAAACACCAGCTGGATCTATGGTCCTGAGTGCTTTGATTGTTGAAACATATTGATGCAATATGTCATTGGTTGAGGCACCCGCAGTAAGTAAGCGGAATCTTAGTGCAGAAATAAAGGATTCAACCAGCTTAGAATGCTGTCCAGTATATTCAAGACACTGTTTTAAGTCTTCAATTGCAGGAGAACTGTAGTAGTCAGAAAGAATTTAAACGATGAGGAATTTCCATGAATAGTTTCTATCGCACCACCAACTTCCATTCAAGCAATGAACACATGCACACACAAACAAAAATAAAAAAGCAGTACTACAGAATATAATTAAGTCCCATCTGTCTTCTTTTGCCCAAACTCAGAGAGAGGAGAAAGGCCGAGGGATGATAACTTTCTTGGAAAGAGAATTCTTCAAACTCACAGAGGTTCACCTAAAAAGAAGAGAGAGAGAGAGAGAGCTGCAGGAATAATGAAATTTTTGAATGGGAAAAGAGTTACCTCTCAGGGTAGTCCACAATAATCTCAAATAGTTTGGCTATCCTTAAATCTTGCAATGTTTCATAAGCAAAATACTCTAGCCGCAATTTCCATCGAATGAGTCCTTCTGACGGAGTATTTGTTCCAGAATAGCATGAAGATGGTTGTGAAGCCAGAGGTGATTTGATACCTGATGAATGTTGGTCAAAACTAATAGAATCACCAAGATAAGCAAGCAATGCGTTCAAGAATTGCAGAGGAACGACCTGTACAATATTCTCCAAATGTAAGGAACAAGCTCTCAAGTAACTTAACCATAGGGAAAAAAAAACAGCAAGTTAATAAAACCTGAAATAACATGAAACCTGGAAAGAGATACTTTAATATTTTACCAAAATTAATGGCAAGATTGGCAAGACATCCATGAATTGATTTCTTAAAGTTGCTTTCAATGAAAAGGAAAAATGTGAAGGATTTACAAACACCAAAACCAACCTGTATCCAACCCTTAATGGAAGCCAAAACAGAACTCCGGTAATCATCACCAGCCAGATTATGTACTTTAGCCTGTATGCAAACAAGGAAAGAATGTTGCTAAAATAAGGTAAATTTATTAAGCCTAAAACATGATAAGCAATGTAAGCCAGAGGTAATATTTTCTAAAGGAGAATCATTAAAGAAAACAAAAAGCACAAAGTCCAATACAAAATTGAATAAAAAAGATCAGATAACTATGTTGAGTTCAATTACATAAGGTGTGCATACATATTTTATGATAAATAACAAGCCCACCTTCAGAAGCATGAAAATAGCAGAAGCATAGGCATCTTCAGTCATTGATGTGAAACCAAGATTTCTAAGATCACGAACAACCTTCCCAATGTTCCTCACCAACTTACTGTTCTCTGAAAACTTGTCTTGGGAATAGCACTCATCAATATCCATTTCACCAGTTCTATACTTGTTCTTTTCATCCAAATCCATCTCATCTCTATCTCGATGCTCATTTTCCTCATTTAATTCTCCATCCATTATGGTACTTAACTCCTCAAGCCTTCCCTTAAAATAAAAGTGAAGCACCTCTAACAACATCAATGAAATTATCAGCTAATAATCAAATAATAAAACCCCAGTTATGCACAACGAAAGAACTGACCTTTTTTTCAATAAAAAGCTAGTAATTTCATACCGGGAAAATGTCGAGGTAGGTTGGCCATAAGTATGGAGGAAACAATTAATTGATACTTTGAGAAAAGATAGACTTTTCCCACATCAAAGTCGGGCTTTCCATCAGTCAAATTATCCATATAGGACTGTAGTGCATGAACTAACATTAACAAGCATTTCTCTTGATTTTCTTTTTCTAAACAAATCTCCTCCAAAGCATTACAAAGCACTCTTTGAATCTCATCCTCATCAATCTTCTCTAAATCTTCTTCAATTTTGCTATAATCCTCAAAATAGCGCCAAAATCTCGACGCCCCATTTTTCTCAAAGGCTTCCTATAATTTAGAAAAAAAAATGAAATCAAGAAAATTTAATTTCGAAAGAGACTGCAATGGCTTAACCGATTATTACCTCTAGTAATCTAAGGAAGTAGTCCCGAGAGAGAATATGGAGGCCGTGTTTGCAGAGAGTGTGAACATGAGAAACGAAGTCATGTTCGAGGGAGAGATCGCCGGAGCTTTTGAGGAGAGAATTAGCGGCGGTGCAGAAACCGTCGTAGCTTTGGAGGATTTCTTGGACGGAGTCGTTGTCGAGACTGGTCAAAATCCCTAGATTGCACACTGGAGAAGAAGTTAATGACTCCATTGACAAGAAAATAACACAAATCCTCTCCTTGCTTTGAAAAACCCTAACTTAGGTCTCACTACTTCAGCTTAGAATTGAACTGTGGAATTTTTTAGTTCCATTTTTTCGATTTCTTCTTTACCGCCACTGCCATGAATCGCTTTTGCTCAATTTCCACCTAAACGACGCATGACATGTGTCGTTTCACTTATTTCAAAAGCCATTTTTTGGTCTATTTTAAATTTTAGTCCCTCTATGACGTTATTTTTTTTCTAACAACTTTCTTATAGTCAACTTGTGAAAGCGGAACATGGTTAGTACCTGGATTCCTAAAATTTTTGAAATTTTTAATTATTCCCTCATGATTTTTAGAAATTTTCATTAGACCTCTTAAAGTTTTAAAATTTTAGATTAGGCCTCTTTAAAAATTTTAGAACTTCTATTAAGCCCTCAAATTTTTAAATTTTAATTAGATTTTTCAAAAATTTAAAAATTCTAATTAAGCCTTTAATTTGTTAAAATTTTAATTAAAACCTAAATTTTTTTGAAAATTAATTTAAATTCTCTCAAAACTTAATGGTAAAATCTGTCACTGTTCAAATAACATTCAATTTTGGGGCATTTTTTCAGCGGCAATAATTAATTTAGACATACTAAAAGATTATAGAAGTAGACGTGAGATTAGGTCAACTTAAAATTAAGGATGAAATCTAAATTTTATTATGATAAGAGGGACTAAAACCAGAATAACATTTTTCAACTTATTTATTTCAAAGCTAGCTTAGGGTGAGTTTGGATGGGCGATGCGTTTACTTGCGGTTAGTGTAAAAACAGCTGCAACGGGGAGATTAGATATTGTAACTGAGACAAAAAGTAAGCTAAAAGCACCACACTGTACCCTATCGCTCATTCAAACCCACCATTAGCTTAGTTGTCTCTCAAAGTCTCAAAGATCAAATGAAGGCAAATGTCCATGGACATAAAGAAACCAGAACCCGAACCGGAATTAAGATCTTGTTGACGTCACTATCGGCTATGGTGGCGGAAACTTCCACCTTTCCCATAGACTTAACCAAGACAAGGCTCCAGCTTCACGGCGAGTCTCAACCTCTCTCCTCCTCCACGCGCCGTCCCACCAATTCGTTCCGTGTCGCCGCCGGTATCGTCCGTGACCAAGGCGTTTCAGGGCTGTATAAAGGTCTCTCCCCGGCTATTAGTAGGCATCTGTTCTACACTCCCATTCGGATCGTCGGTTACGAGAATTTAAGGAATTTGGTGAGCGCCGATGGCTCTCTTTCTCTGTCTTCTAAAGCGCTTGTAGGTGGCATTTCCGGCGCTATTGCTCAGGTTTGCCTTCAAATACTGAATCAAAATCATGGAGATTAATTTGCTTTCTTGAAATTGCCAAAAAAATGAATTGGGATTATTACTTTTTCTTAAATACGTAAAAGGTTCCAGTAGCTCTGTTATGCTGAAATTTTAGATTTAATCCCACTACTTATAATAAATCGATGACATGAAAATTTTTTCTGATATTTGATCTCACCGTTATGGTGACTTAAAAATTCAGTCCATTATATTCAACCAGTAAAAAAATTATATTTCAGCCTAATGTTTTAGGTTGCTTTTTGAGAACAATTTATTTCATAGCAATTAACAGTGTTAGCCATCCAGCTATTGCTTATGCACTTACATTTTTGACAAGATTGATTATTATAAGTATTGATTTGGAATGTAATAGTATTAGTAGTACAGTTTGTGGCAAGTCCAGCTGATCTTGTTAAGGTGAGGATGCAAGCGGATGGCCGTTTGATAAACAAGGGTCTTCAACCACGATACAAAGGACTCTTTGATGCTTTTAACAAAATTGTAGCCATGGAAGGTCTTGGAGGTCTTTGGAAAGGGGTTTTGCCAAATGTTCAGAGGGCGTTCTTAGTGAACATGGGTGAACTAGCCTGTTATGATCATGCAAAACGTTTTGTTATAAATAATCAGATATCTGATGATAACATCTATGCACACACATTGGCATCGATCATGTCAGGTCTCTCTGCTACAATGCTGAGTTGTCCGGCTGATGTTGTGAAGACAAGAATGATGAATCAAGCGGCTAGTAAGGAAGGGAATGTTATGTACAAGAGCTCATATGATTGTTTGGTGAAGACGGTGAAAATCGAAGGTTTAACAGCATTGTGGAAAGGTTTCTTTCCTACATGGGCAAGGCTTGGTCCTTGGCAATTCTTTTTCTGGGTATCTTACGAGAAGTTCCGACAAATTTCGGGGCTTTCTTCCTTCTGACTAATGGACCTGATCAGGCTTCAGATGCCAACATACTTACGGGATAGTTTCAGATGTTATTACCGGTTTCTTGTTCCAAGGGGCAATAACTTGAATACCAGCATTGGGCAGAAGATGTTCTGCTTTGATGGTCTGCTTCCTATGTAGTGTTTTTTTATGGCATTTTTCCCATATAAGGTTAACCTTGTTGTGATTTGCAGTCCCTTGGCGGTAAATGCGAGATCGGTTGTGCTTCTTGTGCATGTTGTGGCCTGTTCAAGTTTGTAAGTACGGTATGTAGGACGAATAAAAAATGGTATTTTCGATGAATTGATTCAAAACTTTACATGAAACTATAAGATCATATAAGAAAAAAACTAATTTTACATCTGTATAAGCTAATCAATCCTCTTAAGTATAATGTTTATGCTGAGAAGTATGAAATGCAGGTCTATTATTTTATGTATAACATATATATACATGATGGTATGAGTTAGTTTTATATTAATTTTTTTATTCAATTCTACTGCCAAACTCTACACCAGTAGAGCAATAAGACGATAAGAATTAGATCTTAGGCTAAATGGGCCTAACCTTTTCAAGGTTGCTTGAATAAGGATTAACACGTTCCAAAACCTTCAAATAAGGATCTAATGTTCTCAATTTTGTTGAAATAAGGGTTTATCACATGGATTACCCAAATTTGAAAAAAAAAAACAAATTATACGTAAGCCAAATTTAGCATACACAGATATAGATACTTAAAAGCTAATATAAAATCCCATATTTATTCATCAGCCCTAAAAGAATTTTCTAAGTTTCATAGTTAAACCCTAAAGAGAATTTGAAAGTAAAAAAGATACTAAAAGATTTCCTTACCGTTATCCTAACTCAAAATTGTAGAATAATTTTGAAAATTTTGAAACTTGAAAACTTAAGATGAGCAAACAAAATCAAATGCAAAAATCAAAATCAAAAGATTTAGAAACCTCCATGTAGATGATATCGATGTGGTTTTCTTTTAAACCAACAAAAATTTCCACAATAGATAATAATGGCAATTTATAAAGCAAAAGGAAACAATTTGTCCATGAAATATCATGGGTTATTCAATTCAACAAAGCTAATATTATGGTCTTCAATTACAAATCCCCCCCCCCCGAACAAAAAAAAAAAAAAGAGACTGCGAGGGACTTGATAGTAGAATTTACATGAGACAGTTCTGGTGCTTAACTTTATGATGAAATTCTTCCCTCATTCTCCTGATCTCCACTTTTCTCCCCAATCTCTCTTTCTTCTTGTCTTGTTGGTGGGCGATCCAACTGTGGCCTTTATCCATGGCTTACCAAAACACAAAGGCGTGAATGCCATTGTGAAGCAAGTGCTCAATTTCACCAATTTTGCTCCTCTTACTTTAAGGTTCCAGAGATTGGGCTAAGGGACAAATTGTAGTAAAAATCACTAATGAATGCTTCCAGATGCAAAGGCAACTGGATAATCTAAGACTATTTTTGAGAAATTTGGATTCTGGACAATTTTTGGGTAGATTAAGGTTTCTTCCAAACTTGGGTTTTAGACTCAAATAAAATACAATTTCCTTTTTTAATTAAAAATAGTTTTATTTATCTTATACAAATTCCATCTAGTTTAAATCAATACATTTCATCATTAAAAAATACAAGTTTTTTCAACACCACAAATGTATCTGGGTATACATTACAAATGCCCAATTAAGGGTGAGTTTGGATGGGCGGTGCGTTTACCTGCGGTTACGGTTAGTGTAAAAATAGCGGTGGCGGTGAGATTGGATACTGTAGCGTGAGACAAAAAGTAAGCTAAACGCACCGCACCGCACTCAATCGCCCATCCAAACCCACCCTAAGATTCGAAAATATTAAGCCATTATTTGAATGTTTTGAAACGATTAACCCTTATTTAAGTAACTCTCAAAAGATTAGGCATTTATATAAGCATTTAGCTTAATAAGTCTCGATCAACAATAATTTCTTGAAAAATTTTAGGTGAGATTTATTAATTATAATTTATGTTTAAAAATATTAAATTAATTATAGAAGGAATCCAATTACATCGATATATAACTTACGCTATTTTACACTTTTTATACTTTTTGCACAATTAATATTTTAACAATCTAATGAAATATTTCATGCTCAATTCATATAGATCATGCATGTCAAGTTTGACATAAATTAAAAATTTTAACTATTCATTTTATGAAAAAAATTTAACCGTTAAATATATTTTAATATAGACAATGTTTTATATCAATATATTAGAGATATTGGATCGGTTCAAAATTTATATGCATAACAAGTACAAATACCTTATAAATTCAATTGTTGGGTTGTTAAAATATTAATCGTATAAAAATTATAAAAGTATGTAAAACCACTCTAAATTTTACACGAATATAAGCGATTCCTCCCCAATAATTATTATTTAAAAATTCACTAAGATGAAATTGAGTAAAGACAAAAATTTTGTAGCTTAATTATTAGATTAAAAAGAAATTCCTTCTCACTCATGAAAATACACTAGAATAGGTTTATCTTTTGAATGAGTTTTAAATGAAAAAAATATTTTTAATTAAATATGTTTTTGCTATCTTCATTTTTTCTATTCAATAAATTTTTTATTATTTTAATTATTTATAAAACTATTTTAATTTATTATTATATTACATTGTAAATTTTCATTATATTCTAATATAACAATATCTTAAATGTAATGTATTTTTAAAGTTAATATATGTAATGTTATTTTAATAAAATTCATCTATTATAATTATATTTTCGTTTTTGCCTCTCTTATTTATTTATTTTAAACAATTTTATGAAAATATATATTAAATATTTTATACTTACTTTTAATTCGATTATATATAGATTTATAATACTTAATTTTTTACTTGTAGTAAACTACCAAAATAATCACTTTTATTTGTCTCATATTACATTTTAGTCACTTATGTTTGAAATGTTACGTTTTAGTCACTGAGCCGTTAATTTCCGTTAATGGTCTAATGGAAAGCTGGCGTAGTACGTTAAATCATCATTTCAAATGATAATTTTAGGTTAAATTATACAATTGGTCCATATATTTTTTCGTTTTGGGCAATTTAATTTTTTTATATTCTTTTAACTTTTTCTTCTTCTTTTTTCCTTTATTTTCCATTCTCTTTTGCTTCTTCAGTTTTCTTGTCTTCTCCATTTCTCTTAACATAGCTTTTTCTATATTTTCCATTTGTTAAAATATCCATGCATATAGGTTAAACTCTTTAGTTTGACATTTTTTGTTTCTTGCTTTTGGGGATCACATGAAGGAAGGGAGTTCAAGGGGCACAACCAGGTCTAGTTCTTGACTAGATGCAGAGGGTAAGAATTGTGGTTGATGTGGTAAGGGGCTTTGAATATTTGCACGAGAAGGTTCAACCTTTGATTATCCACAAAGATATCAAATCTAGCAATGTCCTTTTTGAAGACTTCAAAGCGAAGATTGCAGATTTTAACCTCTCAGACTAGGCTCTAGACATGGCTGCTCATCTTCATTCTACTTGTGTTTTGGGAACCTTCGGCTATCATGCACCTGAGTACACTATCTTAAGCTGCTTTATATCATTGTTCATTTCTTTTCCGAACCAACCAGTCGTTGCCAATTATTGACATAAATAATTGAAGGGAGGAAAACAATAAGAGAAGCAGAAGAGAATGGAAAATAAAGAAGAAAAAAAGGAAAGTTAAAATAACATAAAAGAAAAAAATTAAATTGCTCAAAATGAAAAAAATATAAGGACCAATTGTATAATTTAACCTAAAATTTTCGTTTGAAATGATGATTTGATGTGCCACGTCAGCTTATCGTTACACCGTTAATGGCAATTAAGGCTCGATGACTAAAATGTTACAACAAGATAATGTAAGTGGCTAAAACGCAAAATTTCAAACATAAGCGACTAAAATGTAATCTGAGACAAACAAAAGTGATTATTTTTGTAGTTTATCTTTGATTTTATAGTACTTCAATAAAATAATAATTAAAATTTTAGTATTTTGTTACTAAACGTGGAGAAAATATATCTTAAGAAAACAATTAGAAGATTCATACTAAAAAGTAACAGGTATAATTATCTTTCTTACTCAAATAAATCTTAAAGAGGATTTATGTGATGTTTTTAAACCATAGGGATTTGTGGGTATTTTCATAATATAGGGAAAAAAGTTTAGGCTGAATTACTTCTTTCCCCTCAAACTATACCAAAAAATTAATTTGGCCCTTTTTCGGGTTTTTTATATTTAGCCCCATATTTTATTATCCGTCAAATTGGATGATAAAGTTAATGAAGTTGTGAATAGGATAATATATTATGCGGCAATTCACATGTATTTATTGTTATTACTTTATTTTATATATCATGACATTAAATAGTAAAATAAAATAAATTTTAAAAGCTTTAAAATTAATTATAGAGTAAAAACTTAATCAGAAGCAAAAGTTAATTAAAATTACTGTGGAATCATCTACAACTTAATACAGTTCATACGTTAATCAGAGTAAATTATAATAATCATTCAATATAATTTTAATATAACATCATTTTATATTTATATATTGTATATAAAATTAATTAAATTTATTCAATATAAAATTAATTGATGTATGTGTTATTCTAAATGTGTATGATTGAATCAAAATTAAAATTTCATGTATATATTTGAACCACAACAAAATTTTTATATGTATAATTATACTAAATTAAAATTCATGTATTAAATTATACATTAAATTAAAGTTCATATATAATTTTGAAATTTATTAAAAGATGTTTTAGAGTAGACCGGAAGCAATTGAAAAGCAAGAAAGCCTTATAAAATCTTTTACAAAATTTTTAAGAGTTTGAAATTTTGAATCAATTGTAAAATATCATGTGTTAAGTTGAAGTTATTGTGAGTAAAGCCAAAATTATCCCAGGTAAAAATGAAAACATTATACTTGGATTATAATTATTTTCTTTAATTAATTTAATTATTAAAAGATAATTAATAAAATTTTATATTACCACTAACTAAAAATAAAATAATTAAGAGATAATTTTAAAGCATTATTTTAGTTCTAGTTAATTAATTTAATAAGAGATAAATGAAAGAATTTAAATTCTTGTAAAACTGTCAATTGAAACACTTAAATTCTATAAGAATTCTTTTTATTCAAGTCATTGTCCCTATAAAAAGGGTCACCCAAGCTGCCTACAAGATTTCTACAGAATTCTTTGAAGAAGACAAAGAACTTAAAGGAATTTTGACAAATACCATACACGTTTTGAAGAAAAGTCGCTTCTTTATCTAGTTCAATCATTTTTGAAGAAAGTCAGCCGCCTTTTGATTCAAATCAGTCGAAGAAAGGAAGTCCAAATCTATTTTAAGAGCAAGTCGCCACAACACTTAAAGCAATTCATATCCATCTAAGACCAAATCTAAATGACCCCTAGATCGAAATCAAACCAAGGAGAAGAATGAAATGATATTTCTTTGTAAAGAAATCGAGAGATTGTAACTTTCTTTTCGAATTTATCAATAAATTTGACTCTAAATTTTCAAGTCAACTTTTGACTCGAAATTTGTGTGTAAATAACATAAATGCCACATCTGCCTTTGGCATCCACATCAAGGAGTTAATGGTGACGATAATTTTTTCATCCAATGAGGGCTAAATAAAGCGAAAAAAAAATCAAATTAACCTTTTTATGGGTTAATATATGATTTGGTATTGAGTTTGACACTTTTTTCTATTGTAGTTTATGTTTTTTTTGTCCAATATGGTATTTATATATTGCAAAAGATATACATTTTGGTACCCACATGTAACGGCGTTAATTTCTTAATGTTTAATTCGATTTTATGAAAGTTAATTGTTAATGTTATTAGGTTTAGGTTTTTCATAATTTTGTTAATAGAATAAATTTATTGTTAATTGTGCATTTGTTTAATTTGTCAAATATAGTCTTATGGATGTAATTTTTTTGGATTTTAGAGTTGATTTGATGAGAGTTAATGTAATGTCCTAAAAATCAAAGTTGTTGATTTGTAAAATTTTAATGTAGTAACTAGTTTGGTTTAGTGGTTAAGTGACTTGTGCTCTTTGGGTATAGGTTTGAGTCTTGGTTGGAGCAGGTATGATTATTATTTTTTGTTTGTTAATAACCTTGTGAGTTGTTTTGTTAGTAGAATTTGGGTTTGATTTGAACTCTAATTAAGCTGTTAAGTAAGGATTAGTTAGTAGGGTTGCTGGGATTGAGTTGGTTAATATATAGATTTAATTATTATTTTGTTTTGTTTTAATTCTTATCTCCAAAAGAAAAATTCTCTTTCCTCTCTCACGTCTCACGTTCTTCCCATTTTTTCCTCTCTACCGTTCTTGTTTCTTCTTTTTTTGTGTTTTAGTTATTTTCTATTTTGTTCATTCTTTTTCCTTGTTGACTCCTATTTGGTCAAGAAACTATATTTTATTCTTTGGGGCTGCAAAGTTAATTTGTGTTGAGGTGTGATTCTTGCTATCGGTTGTGTAAGTGTTTTTGGAATTATTGTTTTCGATATCAAGTGTTTGTTTAATTATTATTTTAGTTAGTTTGTAGTTTGGGGAAAGTTTTGGGGTTGTGAGTGGATAGTTGTTGTTGTTTAATTGAGAAATCTTTTTGGACATTAGGTGAAGATTTTGGGAATAACGGTCTTCTGGCGAGTTAGTATCTGTGAAGGCTATTGTATTCGTTTCGGGTAAGTAATCGTTGTTACGTGTGAGTTAATTGTTGAATTTGGGTTAATGATGTAAGTTATGGCGAAGAAAGGTTTAGTTTTGGGTAGATTATTATTGATTTGAGTGCTTAATTGTCAATTTTAGGTACTGAAAATCTTGAGGTTGCCTTCGTATCAAAATCAAACCAGGTGTGTAATGCAAAACGCAAAAAAGAAAAAAAATAGAAGAAGCCGAAAAAGTAATTTGTCGACACCACACTATCGTGTGCCAGGCCGTGTGATAGGTCGTGTACTAGGCCGTGTGTGACACACGGTCTAGGCTATTTGGGCCATGTGGACCACACGAGCGTGTGCGAGACCGTGTGGGCCACACGAGCTCGCCGTCTAAGCCGTGTGGGCCCAAAATATTAATTTTTTTCCTAGGGCCATATACATCGTTCTGATTTGTTGTAGGCCTTCCTTGGGGTTGGTATATGATCAAATAAACTGTAAAATATGAAATAGTAAAATATGAAATTCGGTCATCTATTAGTATAAATTTTTATATATGTTCGTATATTTGAGATGTCCTATGATAAGTAAACCTTGTAATAGGCTTTGAGTAACCCGAAAAATGCTATGCATGCATTGTATCTATTATGTTATACATGTATAACTGTATCATGTCTTATTTCCGTTTTGATCTGTATTTGCGTTTGGGATGGGTTATATTATGTGGAGGAAGTATTTATGTGAATGGTGATAACTCACCTATTACACTAGCAGCTCAGCTGCAAATATTTTGAAATGTGTCATATCAACATTAAGTGGTGTGTAGGGTTGGATGGGTGATTCATACCCAATATGGTGTGTTGGGATGGTCGGAGATGGTGTGTAGCAGATAGGGGTAGGAAATATGTCTGTATTTGTACTGCTTTGTTATGATTTTGTTTCTGTTAAATCGATCTGATATAAATTAACTGTTTAAGTCATTTGTTATACACTGAGTTTCGAAAACTCATATTTTGTTTGACTGATATTTTTAGGTAATCCTCAGACTTAGGCGGGTCAATGTCACGGAAGCTTAGTTACAATAAATTTATTTCTTTTTTATTTATTTAAATTTAGATTAAAACATTTTTTAGTATTTGGACTATTTCGGATTGTTTTGGTTTTGGGATTTTGTTTTCAATTTCTGCATGATACTGTTAAAAATGTTTTATCGAAAATGTCAGTTTCCTACAAAACAACTGATTTTTAGAAAGTAAACTTGGTTTTTCCAAAACATAACGATCTAAGAATTTTCGTTGGCAAGTAGTCATTTTTAGAAAATGTATGCAAACATCATTTTCAACTAAAAAGTTAAGTTAGATGTGTTTTCTATTAAACCAAGATTTTAAGTAATAAAAGTTTACAACATTTTCCAAAATTTATGAAAACGAGATTTACAACCGTTTTACATAACATCTCCAAATTTGGCCATAACATCTAGGCCGGGTTTGAGGTGTTACATTTAGTGGTATCAGAGTCATGTTGCAAAATTCGGGCTGTGAAATTTTGGGTTCAAAATTTTGTGAAGACTGGTTTTTGGGAAAAGTTTATTTCTGCATTTATTTGAAAAAAAATCATTTTGTGAAATACCGAGTCTCCGGTATCGATTCTGTAAGTAATTTTGACTTAAACAAATTTTAGTTTAGAAAATTTCTGAAATGATTAGAATTGTACTGTGATAATTAGAGACGACTCTATAAATTCTTCCGATAATTTTTTGAGCATAAAATATCCGTTAATAAATACTAGAAGTGATATATAAAAATTTGTAATGTAGATAATATATACGATGAGTACTCGTGGATCACGTGGACGCGGTACCTGTAGGTGCGGTGGGAGCTAAAGAGGGGCTCGAGTTGATTCGTCCTTGATGGGCAATATGTCTAATTTGGATACAAGTGAAATGTCGGGTTCACATACTGCTAAGACTAGGTCACAAAGTCGCTTGGCTCAGGACGACGCATTGTCCCAACCAATGCTGAGGATTTTGGACAGGGTTGTTGGACCCCATTCTGGTTATGGGAGTCGTGGTTGATAACTGAACGACTCTGCTTTAACGGAGCTGAATTGTTTAGAGGTGTCACTGGAGTCACCCCGATAGTGGCCGAATATTGGTTGAATGCCACATAGAGGATTATGAATGATATCGACTGCACCTTTGAGCTAAAATTGAAGGGTGCAATATCTCTGCTTCATGATGAGGCATATTAATGGTAGTTGACGATTGATGGGGGTATTTAACGGGATCAGATTACGTGAGATTATTTTAAAAGCACCTTTTAGAGTAAATATGTGGAGGTGAGTTATGTGGATGCTCGTAGACATGAGTTTACGAGCCTTACTCAGGGGGATAAGACTGTGGCTGAGTATGAGGCTGAATTTCTAAGACTGAGAAGATATGTTCGTGGAGCAAACTTAAGATTCTAATAGCTTCACAGAGGAGCAGACTTTTGCTGTATTGGTGGACAAGCGAGAATTACTAAGGAGGTTAAGCGCGTTGAGCGCGAAAATAAGGACCGTGAGAGAGGTAAGAATAAGAAGGATTCAGAGCCCTTTAGTTTCTTTCAACGGCCTAAGAAACGAGCTAGATCTGATAGGCTTCCGAGGGTTGAGGTTCTAGTTGCTCCTACTGTGGTTCAGTCGTGTAGAAATTATGGTAGATGCCATCTGGGCGAATGTTAGAGGGGGTTAGGAGCTTGTCCGTGACATAGGTCGATGGAGCACCATATCAGGGATTGTCCATAATGATTTCATTAGGTGCAAGCTCCAGCTCCAGGTTTAATTCAGCCTTAGTGGGCAGTTCAGCAGCCGCCTAAGGGCCGTGGTCCTATCAGGGGTGGTAACAATACGGGTAGAGGTCAGAGAGCATCAGGCAGAGATGTTAATCAGAATGAGGCTAGGCAGCCTGCACTGGTATATATGGCTAGATGTCGTAAGGATAGAGATACCGGAGATGTTATCTTCGGTACATTCTTCATTCATATTGCTCCGTATTTTTCTTTGATAGACATAGGATCAACACACTTTTATATAGCTAGTTCTATCTCTATGAACTTGGGTATCTCTGTTGAGAGCACTTCTGGAGAGATTATTATGTTTAGTCCACTGGGTCAATCAGTTCGGGTTAATAGGCTTTATAGGAATCTACCGCTAAATATACAAGGGGTTGTGTTTTCGGCTAATTTGATTGAACTGCCATTTGGGGAATTTGATTTAATTCTAGGAATCGAGTGACTTGTAGAACATCGAGTTAGCCAGGACTGTGCTATAAAAAGGGTGGTTTTGAGATCTGATGGTGATGTGGAAGTGGTTATGATCAGCGAGTGTCGAGATTACCTTTCCAATGTGATCTTTGCTCTTATGTTCGAAAAGTTAGTTCGAAAAATGTGTGAAGTATTTTTGGCTTTTGTGCATGATTCAGCTTCTGTGGATTTATCTGTTGGGGACATTTGAATAGTTAAGGAGTTTTCAGATGTCTTTCTTAAGGAGTTACCGAGTTTACCTTCAGATCGAGAGGTCAAGTTTGGATCGAGATTCTACCGAGTACAACTCCAATGTCCATTGCTCTTTACCACATATCACCAAAATAACTTATGGAATTAAAGGCTCAGCTTCAAGAACTCCTCGATCGAGGGCTTATTTGTCCTAACGTGTCTTCATGGGGGGCACCAATTCTATTTTTAAAGAAAAAATATAGGACTATGAGGGTGTGTATAGATTACCATCAACTGAATAAATTGACGATAAAGAATAAGTGTCCATTTTCGAAGATCGATGACTTATTCGATCAATTTCGTGGGGTTTCTGTATTTACCAAGATAGATTTTCGTACTAGATATCATCGACTTAAGGTTAAAGAGGTCAATGTTCATAAGACTACTTTTAGGATTCGTTATGGGTACTACGAGTTCCTAGTCATGCTTTTTGGTTTGACGAATGCTCTGGTTGCATTCATGGATCTTATGAAATGAGTTTTTCAACCATACTCGGATCAGTTCGTCGTGGTATTCATCGACAACATTCTGGTATACTCTAAGAGTAAGGATGAGCATGATAAGCATCTTAGAGTAGTTCTTCAAATATTCCGTGAGAAAGAACTCTACGCTAAGTTGAGTAAGTGTGAGTTTTGGCTTAAAGAAGTTACTTTCCTGGGCCATGTGGTTTCTATTGAGGGGATCCAAGTTTATTCTAAATAAATCGAGGTTGTGCTTGAGTGGAAACAACCTAGGAATGTTTCTGAGGTCCGCAACTTCCTTGGGATAGCGAGTTACTATCGAAGGTTTATTGATGAGTTTTCATTTATTGTAGCTTCTCTCACTAAGCTGTTGAGTAAGAACGCACCATTTATCTGGACTGATGAGAAGTAATCAAGTTTTGAGAAGCTCAAATCTATTTTGACTCAGGCTCTTATTCTGATACAGCATAAATTCAAGAAGGAATTTGTGGTTTACAGTGATGCATCTCATGTTGGATTAGGTTGTGTTCTGATGCAAGATGGTAAGATAGTGGCTTATGTGTTTCGACAGTTTAAGTCACACGAAGGCAACTATCCCACGTAGAATCTTGAATTGGCTGTAGTTGTCTTCGCCTTAAATATTTGGAGGCACTATCTGTATAGTAAGAGGTGTATCATTTATATCGATCACAAGAACCTCAAGTATCTCTTTACTCAGAAGAAGTTAAACCTTAGACAATGTAGATGGATTGAGTACCATCTTGGTAAGACCAATGTCGTGGCTGATGCTTTTAGTCAGAGAGCAATGTTTGATTTAAGGGTGATGTTTGCTCCCCTAAGTCTGTTTGATTATGGAAGTCTGTTAATCGAGTTGCAAGTTAAGCCGACTTGGATTGATTAGATTCAGGTTAAATAGTTGAGGGATGTCTCTTTGGTTCTACAATTCCTTCAGGTTGAAGATGGTATTAGTTCTTATTTTGGGATGAACAGTGATGGGATTCTGTGTTTTCGAGGACAGGTTTATGTGCCTAACGATTTTAATTTGAGGCGATCCATTCTACGGGAGCGTATAGTATCCCTTATACTATGTATCCCGGTGGAAATAAGATGTATCGTGATCTGCGTGAGTTATACTGGTGGCTAGGTTTGAAACGGAATGTAATGAATTTCTTTTCTTGGTGTTTGACGTACCAGCAAGTTAAAGCTAAGTATTAATTACCTTTTGGTTTGTTTCAACCCGTTAAGATTCTCCTATAGAAATAGGAACGAGTGACTATGGATTTCGTTACTGGGTTTCCTTTAACACCCACTAAGAAGGATTCTGTGTAGGTCATCGTGGATCGTTTGACCAAGTCTACCAATTTCATTCTTGTCAGGATGGACTATTCCCTTCAGAAATTAATTAAGTTATATGTTTCCGAGATCGTCAGACTTTATGGAGTTTTGGTCTCGACTATTTCTGATAGGGATCCTTGTTTCACTTCTCAATTTTGGAGGAAGCTTCATGAGGTTTTGGGTTCTAGATTGGGCTTCAGTACTACATTCCATCCTTAGATAGATGGTTAATCTGAGAGGGTGATTTAGATACTGGAAGATATGTTTTGGAGTTGTGTGATTGACTTTCGAGGTAGTTGGGAGGAGTTTCTACCGTTAGTCGAGTTCACTTATAATAATAGTTTCCAGTCTAGTATTCAAATAGCACTTTACGAGGCTCTGTATGGTCGTAAGTGTCGTACTTTATTGTGTTGAACTAAGTTGGGCGAGCGACAGATTTTGGGTCTTGAGTTGGTTTCTGAAACCGAGGATAAAGTTAGAATGATTCGGGATCCTCTTAAGGCAGCTTCTGATAGACAGAATTCATATTCAGATCTGAAGAATTGGGATATCAATTATTCTATGGGTGATTATTTCTTCCTTAAGGCACTATTATGAAAGGTCTTTCGGTTTGGACATAAAGGTAAGTTGAGCCCTAAGTTTATTGGGCCGTATCAAGTTCTGAAACGTGTGGGACCTATCACTTATCAGTTAGATCTATCTCTGAAGTTGGATCATATTCACGGGGTGTTTCATGTTTCGATGTTGAGGTGGTATCAGTCTGACCCATCCCATATTGTTCCTATAGAGTGGATTGGGGTTAAACCATATTTAACTTTTGAGGAAGAGCCGGTTCAGATTTTGGATCGAGATGTCAAGGTCTTAAAGAAGAAGTCTATACCATTAGTGATGATTCTGTGGTGAAATCATGGCACTGAGGAAGCCATGTGGGAACCTGAGGATTCGATTCAGCAATAATATCCACATATGTTTGAGTTAGGTAAATTTTGAGGTCGGAATTTCTTTTAGGGGGAGAGTTGTAACGCCCCAAAAATTTAAGTTGTTGATTTGTAAAATTCTGATGTAGTAATCGGTTTGGTTTAATGGTTAAGCGACTTGTGCTCTTTGGGCATGGGTTCGAGTCTCAGTTGGAGCAGCTAGGATTATTATTATTTGTTTGTTAATAACCTTGTGAGTTGTTTTGTTAGTAGAATTTGGGTTTGAGTTGAACTCTAATTAAACTGTTAAGTAAGGATTAATTAGTAGGTTGTTGGGATTGGGTTGGTTAATATATAGATTTAATTATTATTTTAATTCTTATCCCCCCAAAAAAAAAATTCTTTCCTTTTTCACATCTCACGTTCTTCCCATTGTTCCCTCTCTACCGTTATTGTTTCTTGTTTCTTTGTTTTTGTTATTTTCTATTTTGTTCATTCTTTTTCCTTGTTGACTCTTTTTTGGTCATGAAACCATATTTTATTCTTTGGGGCTACAAAGTTAACCTATGTTGGGGTGTGATTCTTGCTATCGGTTACTTCTGTAAGTGTTTTAGAATTTTTTTGGGTATAAGTGTTTATTTAACTATTATTGTAGTTAGTTTGTAGTTGGGGGAAAGTTTTGGGGTTGTGAGTGGATATTTCTTGTTGTTTAATTGAGAAATCTTTTTGGATATTAGGTGGAGATTTTGGGAATAACGGTCCTCCAGCGAGTTAGTATCTATGAAGGCTACTATTTTTGTTTCGGGTAAGCAATCGTTGTTATGTGTGAGTTAATTATTGAATTTGGGTTAATGATGGAAGTTATAGCGGAGAAAGGTTTAGTTTTGGGAAGATTATTATTGATTTGAGTGTTTAAATTTTTATTTTAGATACTGGAAATCTTGGGGTTACCTTCGTATCAAAATCAAACCAGGTGTGTAACGTAAAACGCAAAAAAAAATAGTGATCGGTAAAAGCTGAAAAAGAAATATGTCGAATGTCACACGGTCGTGTGGTAAGCTGTGTACTGAATCGAGCGTGACACACGATCTAGGCTATTTGGGCCATGTGGACCACACGGGCGTGTCTGAGGCCATGTGAGCCCAAAATACTAAATTTTTCCCTAGGGCCATACACATCGTTCTGATCAGTTGTAGGCCTTTTGTGGGGTCGGTATGTGATCAAATAAACTGTAAAATATGAAATTCGGTCATCTGTTAGTATAAATTTTTATATATGTTTGTATATTTGAGACGTCATATGATAAGTAAACCTTGTAATAGGCTCTGAGTAACTTGAAAAATGCTATGCATGCTTTGTATCTGTTATGTTATGCATGTATAGTTGTATCATGTTTGATTTCCATTCTGATCTGTATTTGCGTCTGGGATGTGTTATATTATGTGGAGGAGGTATTTCTGTGAATGGTGGTAACTCGCCTATTACACTAGCAGCTCAGCTGCAAATATTCTAAAAAGTGTCATGCCGACACTAAATGGTGTGGTTGGTTGGGTGTTTCATATCCCATATGTTTGTATCGGTACTGCTCTGTTATGATTTTGTTTCTGTTAAATAGGTCTGATATAAATTAATTGTTTAAGTTATTTGTTACACACTGAATCTCGAAAATTCATATTTTGTTTGACTGATATTTTCAGGTAATCCTCAGGCGGGTCAGTGCCACGAAAGCTCGGTTAAAATAAATTCATTTCACTTTAATTTATTTAAATTTGGATTAAAGCGTTTTGTAATATTTGGATTATTTCGAACTATATTGGTTTTGGGATTTTGTTTTCAATTTCTACATGATACTGTTAAAAACGTTTTATCGAAAATGTCTGTTTCCTGCAAAACAAATAATTTCGAGAAAATTAACTTGATTTTTCCAAAACATAACGATCTAAGAATTTCCGCTGCAAAGCATCCATTTTTAGAAAATGTATGCAAACATCGTTTTTAACTAAAAAGTTAATTTAGATTTGTTTTCTATTAAACTGAGGTTTTAAGTAATAAAATTTTACGATATTTTCTCAAATTTACGAAAACGGGATTTACAACCGTTTTATGTAACATCTCCAGTTTTGGCCATAACGTCTAGGCCAAGTTTGAGGTGTTAAAATTAAGTGCTAATATTATTAGTTGATTATGATTTTTCATCAAATCAACTTTATAACTCAAATTAAACACTAAAAAGTTGGCATGGTTACCTTCTTGTATTAAAATGTATAACTTTTGTCAAATACAATCATATTTGAAAAAGATGTGAAACTCAAATACCAATTTATATTATTATATATTTTTATCACTCACGGATAAAAAATCATTCTGCCAAACATATTATTTTGCAATATATTTTCAAGAAAAATGTGTATAATTAGTTCAATTGTGAGTCTTATCTATGAATTTAATTATCTATCGCATAAATTGTGGGAAAATATCTTTAAAAGGAGAAAACATTTTCTAGGATTTTTCTTATAAAAATATTAACAAAATTCGAATTATTCTGCCTAACACTATATAATATGAAGAAAACGTCGGTTATATTCTAAAATTTTAAAAGAAAAAAATCTAAACATAAATTATAAAATCAACATGCATAATATATATATATATATATAATATATATATATACAGTTTCTGTTTGGTGTAAAAAATTCCTTAAATTTTTGTTTTTGTCAAAATTCCTTAAAACTTTTGGGCCCACGAAAATTAATTTCATGAAATTTACGGACGACTTGTCAATATTTGGCAGTAAAACCCACCTTTTTCGTGCAATTTACCCATATCTATATTATTATTTAGGATTAATATTTTGCCCTTTTAACTTGTTTAAAAGTTCTATTTAGTATTTGAATATTTTTTCACTTTGTTACTATTTAAACTTGTATTCCGTCACTGAAGTTGATACCTTCACGCTAACACCGTTAGTTTGTGCTAATGTGGCGTTGATGACCAATCCGATAGTGGTACATGGCAGCCCATTATAATAACACGTGGTAGACATAAATTTAAAAAGTAAAAATCTTTTAAAAAATATAATTTTTTTAGACAAGTTCATGTACCAACTAGTTACTTTTGGACAAGTTCAGGAGGCAAACTACATATTAACCCTTAAAAGATTAATGTTGTTAACAAATTGGGGGCAATGTGTGTGACAAATTCCAAATTCAGGCACCAACTAGGTATTTTTAGATAAGTTCAGAGGGTAAACTACATATTAACCTTATTATTTAAGCCCTTGATTTGGTTGGTATCACGAGTCAATTGGATACCAACTCAATTAAGAAAATTACGAAAACATTAATCCATTTTTAAAATTAGTTATATTATTTGAGGATACTTTAATTTTTTTTATAGAAAGGGTAAACTACACCCAATATCACTAGGGGAGAAACTAGAATTTTTTTTAGGGAGGCCGAAATTAAATTGTAATTTTTACAATAGCAAAAATACAAATTCACCATTTTAATAATCTATATCTTTATAATTCTTAAATGATTAAATCAAATTTTTATATTTTAGGGGGCCAAAGTGCAATTTTACCTTTACTGATTTAAAAATTTAAAAATTTTAAATGGCCTAAATGGAAAATTTTGCATTTTAGTGGGGGCCGGGGCCCCTGCTAGCTAGAGGTGCTCATGGGCCGGGCCGGGCCGGGTTCATACAAAAATTTCGACCAGGTCTCAGGCAGGCCCACCCACCAAATATGGGCCTAAGATTTTGCCCAGGTGCCCGAAAAAAATCATAAGCCTGGCCTGCCCGCCCATTTTTATTTTAAAATTTTAAAAATTAAAAAAGTATTTTTAAAATATTTTAAAATTAAAAAATTAAAAAAGTATTTTAAAATATTTTAAAATTTAAAAAATTTAAAAGTATTTTAAAATATTTTAAAATTTAAAAAATTTAAAAAGTATGTAAAAATATTTTAAAATTAAAAAATAAATATATTTATTATATCGGGCCGGTAGGGCAGCCCGGTAAAAAGTGGTGCTCGAGGTCCGACCCGCTTTCTAAACAGGCCTCGTTTTTTGCCCAAGCCCATATTTGGACCTATATTTTTACCCAAACCTCCCATATTTGGTGGTAGGTCGGAGTAGGCCAGCAGCCTACCATGAGCACCTCTTCACCCCTCCTAGTTTCGCCTTGAAAATCACTAAACTATTAGTAAGTTTACATTTTAGTCACTCAACTTCAAAAAGTTACAAAATGGTCATTGAATAATTTGAAAGTTTCCATTTAAGTCACTGAACTATTTAAAAGTTTTCATTTAAGTCATTGAGTTGTTAAGGTTTTTTTTTTTTAAGTCTAGCTAGGTATTGGAATTATTCTGTAAATATGTATGGTAGTTTTTGTGTATATCTCTTTCCTTTTAATTAGAAGATTAGATACTAAAGTTTAGGAGATAATTTTTGGTTTCTATCTTTATATTTTACCGTGCATATATGTTCTTGATTTTGGGCGGAATGAGAAACAGAGAAAATTCCTACAATTCTTGTGATTTTTTTCATGATATCAGAGCAGGTTTGAACGTGTAAAGTTTTGCTAATGGCTAGTGGGAAAGGTGATTCCAATCACAAATCCAGTGAAGGGACGGTTGTGCAGAAAATGATTTCTCCGTACGATATAACCTCGCTTGATAATCCTGAACTTACAATCACTCAAGTACAATTGAAAGGGGAAAACTATGAAGAATGGGCTCGCTCTTTCCGAACGGCGTTGCGTGCTAGGAAGAAGTTTGGATGTATTAACGGATCGATTAAAAAACTAGATGATACATCAGATGACATTGAAGAGTGGTGGACCATTAACCCGTTGTTAGTTTCGTGGATTCGGAATACCATTGAACCAACTCTTTGATCCACCATATCTCATGTCGAGGTGGCTAAGGATTTGTGGGATGATATCCGAGAGAGATTTTCAATGGCCAATGGTCTAAGAATCCAACAAGTCAGATCTGATCTTGCAGAATGCAAGTAAAAAGGATTGACTATTGTCAATTATTTTGGAAAATTGAAGCTGATATGGGATGAATTGACGATTTTTGATCAATTGTCGACTTGTAAATGCGGGAATTGTACTTGTCAACTATCAGCCGAGTTGGAAAAGCGACTTGAAGAGGAAAAGGTTCACCACTTCCTGATGGGATTGGATGGGACATATAGCACGGCTAGATCCAACATCTTGGCTAACGATCCGTTGCCATCCTTGAGCAAGGCCTATTCGATGGTTATTCAGGAAGAACGAGTGAATACCATATCTCGTGAGTTGGAAGATCTCCCCGATGTGATGGCTATGGCGGTGCAAAGTCGAGGCCGTGGAGAAAGTAAGGAGAAAGGGGGGTTTGTTCCCATTACAAACAACCCGGACATGATATTGATAATTGTTTTGCTATTATTGGGTATCCTGAATGGTGGGGAGATCGACCCCGAGGAACTGTGAAGGGTGGAAGTCGTGGCAAGAATTTGGGCCAGCGTCAATCAAACGGTCGGGGACGAGGGGGCAGCGAGCTAATGCTGTCCAGACCCACACAGGGGGAGTATCGTCCTCAAATGTTAGCACTGATGAGACGGAAGCAAACACTTTTCCTGGGCTTAGCAATGAACAGTGGCAAGTTTTGCTCCAAGCCTGAAAGGGTATGAGATCAACTACGACTGAGAAGATGACAGGTAAGAAATTATCTTGGATTATTGATATAGGAGCGTCAAATCATATGACGGGTAATCTGAAATTTTTACATAATATTCATGAAATTCCTAGTTGTCCTATTGGGTTACCGGATGTGAGTGAATCTGTGGCTACTTTGGAAGGATCTGTTGCTCTTGGAGGAGATTTATTGTTGCAAAATGTTCTATTTATGCCGAATTTGACATGCAATCTTATCTCTATGTCACAACTTATGGAACATGATTCTTGCTTTATCCAGTTCACTGAAAAATTATGTGTTATATAGGACCGTGCCTCGAGGATGCTGATTGGAGCAGGTGAACAAAGGGATGGACTCTACTACTTTCGGGAAATTCCAAGGATCAAGGCAATGTGGGTGACTGCCGGCAACTCGTTAGAAATGTGGCATAAGCGGTTAGGTCATCCATCTATGCAAATTACTAAACTTGTTTTGAAGGTAGATAAATGTAGTAGGGATGTGATTTGAATAAATGTTGTGATGTGTGCCTTCGAGCAAAACAAACTAGAGAAGTGTTTCTTGTAAGTGAACATCATGCAGTTGACATTTTTGAATTGATACATTGTGATTTATGGGGTCCTTATAACACTTTGTCTACTTGTGGTGCATCATATTTTCTGACATTAGTTGATGATTTTTCAAGGAGTGTGTGGATTTTCTTGATCAACAATAAATCTAAAGTACCTTCAGTATTCAAAAATTTCTTCACTATGATCAATCGACAATTTAATAAACAAGTAAAGATGGTACGAAGTGACAACGAGAAAGAATTTACTTGCATGGAGAATTATTTTATGGAACATGGTATTATTTTCCAATCTTCATGTACCGGCACTCCATAACAAAATGGGAGAGTCGAAAGAAAGCATAGGCACATTTTAAATGTTGCGCGTGCTCTTAGATTTCAAGGATCGCTTCCTATCAAGTTCTGGGGTGAGTACATTTTGACTGCCGGTTACCTAATTAATCGAACTCCCTATTCGGGTTTAAATGGAAAGATGCCATATGAGGCTCTCTATGGTCGACAACCAGATTTTGGTCACCTAAGAATTTTTGGGTCTTTGTGTTACGCTCACTGTAAGACTAGGGATAAGTTTGCCAGCCGAAGTAGAAAATGTGTGTTCATGGGTTATCCTTATGGGAAGAAAGATTGGCATTTATATGACTTAGAAAAAATGGAATTCTTTGTTTCTAGAGATGTTGTTTTCTTTGAAGATCAATTTCCTTTTGCTACAGCTTTTGCAAATCAGTCCATGATCGACACAATTGCACTCCCTTAAAGTGAAGGACTTGACGACGCATGGAATGAGGTAGCGGTTTCAAATGATAGCCAATCTACTGACGTAGATGAGCAGCAGGCTGAAAATGATAATGAAAGTAGCGAAACTGATACTCAAAGTGGTGAGGAAGAGTTGGGATGTGGACGACGTTTAAAGCATCATCAGTTCAGTTGCGGGACTTTGTCATACACACCATTCAGAGAAAAAGTCCATCCCTGAAATTCTCCCCTCCACGAGATTCGCAAGGTAAGCCCTATCCTATAGCGCATTATGTGAACTGTGATAAATTTTCTGTGCAACATCAGAATTTTCTTGCAGCCATTACCGCAGAACGAGAGCCAAAATCTTATTCTGAAGCTACTAGAAGTAAAGAATGGCGTGATGCCATGTCTAGTGAAATCGAGGCTTTAGAAAAGCAAGGAACTTGGGAGATTGAGGATCTTCCGAAAGGGAAAAAGGCACTCGGATGCAAATGGGTATATAAAATAAAACATCACTCTGATGGCTCCGTTGAATGATTCAAAGCTTATCTTGTGATTCTTGGTAATCATCAAGTGGTTGGAGTTGACTACACCGACACATTTGCACCAGTTGCAAAGATGGTTACTGTTCGAGTTTTTCTTGCTATTGCAGCAGCCAAGCAATGGGAATTACATCAAATGGATGTGCATAATGCTTTTCTACAGGGGGATCTTCAGGAGAAAGTTTATATGACGATACCACCCAGATTTCGAGTAACACAACCGAGAAAAGTGTGTAAGCTTCAGAAATCTCTTTATGGGCTCAAGCAAGTGCCAAGATGCTGGTTTGCCAAGCTTTCGACAGCCTTAAAAGATTATGGATTCAAACAATCACATTCGGATTACTCTCTTTTTACCTTGCAACGAGATACATCTCAAGTCAATGTTCTCGTTTATGTTGATGATTTGATTATCTTAGGTAATAATCATGAAGCTATTAAGTCTTTTAAATCTTATCTCAGTGATTGTTTTCATATGAAGGATTTGGGACCCTTAAAATATTTTCTTGGGGTGAAAGTTGCGCGTTCTCCAAAGGGGATTGTTTTGAATCAACGTAAATACATTCTTGACATCATCTTGGAAGTTGGACTTTTAGGAGCCAAACCAGCAAGTATTCCTATTGAGCAGAATCATAAGTTAGCTATTGCTACAAGTTCTTTTTTAAATGATCCGGAACCGTATCGTCGTTTGGTTGGACGACTTATTTATTTATGCTTCACAAGATCGGAGCTTGCATAAAGTGTTCATATTTTATTTCAATTCATGCAACAACCATGCATTGATCATTGGAATGCAGCGCTTTCAGTTGTTCGTTTCTTGAAAGGAACTCTGAGTCAATGAGTGTTTTTGAGTAGCGAAAGTGATCTGCGGTTGTACGGTTGGTGTGATGCGGATTGAGCTGGTTGTCCGTTGACAAGACGATCACTCACAGGATGGTTGATTTTCTTGGGCACTTCTCCGGTATCTTGGAAGACAAAGAAATAACACACGGTGTCTCGATCCTCCGCCGAAGCCGAATATCGATCCATGGCTGTGACCACATGTGAGCTCAAGTGGTTAAAGGGATTATTAGGTAGTCTTGGAGTCTCTCATCCGCACTCAATAATGCTTGTTTGTGATAGTCAAGCTGCTCTTCATATATCTCACAATCCGGTCTTTCATGAGCGCACCAAACATATCGAGGTGGATTGTCATTTTGTTCGGGATGAAATTCTCCAAGGCAATGTGAAACCTACCTATGTTCCAACAACGTCACAGCCTGCGGATATATTTACCAAGGCTCTTGATCAAGCATCATTTCGTTCTCTCCTTTGCAAGTTGGGCATCCATGATCTTCATGCTCCAACTTGAGGGGGGTATTGGAATTATTCTGTAAATATGTATGGTAGTTTTTGTGTATATCTCTTTCCTTTTAATTAGGAGATTAGATGCTAAAGTTTAGGAGATAATTTTGGTTTCTATCTTTATATTTTACCGTGTATATATGTTCTTGATTTTGGGTGGAATGAGAAACAAAGAAAATTCCCACAATTCTTGTGATTTTTTTTACTAGCGAGTTCCAGTCAACGAACTAAAATTTGGTACGGTGTATCGATACCCATTAAAAATAAAAGAACATACCTCAAACTAAGTCAATCTAACAGTCAATGTTAGAGATAAGAGAAGGAAGCTGTTTGGATTTTAGTTCATAGATTCGTGATGTTCAAAGTTGCTTCATGAAAAAAAAATTAAATTGTAGAAGATAATAGAAATGAAAGCTTTCTATTGGTGCAGGTAGTGCAAACAAAGAAGACCATATAGCAACGATTTTAATAGCTCAACGACTTAAATAAAACTTTTGAATACTTCAATAACCAATTTATAACTTTTTTTTTAAGTTGAACAACCAAAATGGAAACTTTTTTAATAAATGACCTTGGATGTAGTTCACCCTAAAAAATGCATATGGCAGAATTTGAACTTGTACCATTTGCATTAATAAAACTTTATTTTTACCACTCAATTAAAGCTTTATTTTATATATTTTAATTTTATTACGCATATTTTATTACCTCCATCAATTGTATATTTATATTATTATTTAAGCTCCTGATTGAGTTGGTGTCACGAGTCAACCGTGCACCAACTCGGTTGGGAAAATTACAAAAATATTCTTTCGTATTTAAAATAAGTAATATTATTCAAGTGTACTTTAATCTTTTTATTAAAAAATGCATATAGAAGGATTTGAACCCACACCAATTGCATTGGTAAAACTTTAAATTTACCACTCAACCAAAACTTTATTTTAAAACTTTTAAACATTTAATTTTATTATGCATTTTAATCTTTTTTTTATTTTAACACCATACATATTTCATGTGTTATTATTAATTAGTTTCAAACCATACATTTCATTATTTATTGTATGTTACTTTTAAACACAAATTTACATTCTAAATACATGGTTTTCATATGCGCACGCATGTTATAGAGTTTCTAGTATTAATAATATTGTTAATTGAATTGGTATCATGAATTAACTCGACACCAAATCATGGTTGATGACAACACATTGATCAATAATTGTATTCATTTAATATTTTTAATTTGATTTATTTATGTGCTTAAAATTCGTTTTACTCACAATTTAATCTTTTTTTTCATTTTAGCAACATACATATTTCATGTGCTATTATTAATTAGTTTTAGACCATAAGTTTCATTATTTATTGTATTTTATTTTTAACACATATTTGTGTTCTAAATATGTGGTTTCACACATATACACAATTGATAGATATTCTTATAAATAATATTATTGATTGAGTTGGTGTCGTAAATTAACTTAAAACAAACTAAGGATTGATGACAACACCATGATAAACAATTATATTCATTAAGTATTCTAAATCTAACGTATTTATATTTTTAAATTTTGTTTTACTCACAATTTAATATTTTATTTTAGTAACGTATATATTTCATGTGTTATTGTTAATTATTTCAACTAATATGTTTTATTATTTATTATATTTTATTTTTAAACATATTTCTATATTCTAAATATATAATTTCTAAATACATACACATATAATAGAATTTCTACTTCTATTAAAAGCTTTTATTTTCTTTTTAAAAAAATCCATTTCACTGCAGGAGGGAATTAGACAGACTGCACAAGAATTGATTGTGTTCATTAAGGCCTACCTATCTGAGCTGAAGGCCATCAACCAAGTTAAAACACAAGTTTGTTCGTAGAAAAAGGAGGGTTGGGTGCCGCCAGATTCAGACAATGTGAAAGTTAACTTTGATGTTGTCTTTAATCTTGTTACAAAGAACTCAGTTTCAGGGGTTATAATTAGGAATTTTGAGGGATCGATTATGGCTGCATGTATCTATCTGCATTCTGGGGTTGCTGATGCCTTCATTGCTGAAGCACGGATGTGTGAGCAGGCCATTAATTTTGCGATGGAGCTAGGGTTCAAGAAAACAAAAATAGAAGGGGATTCTTTGACAGTAATTAGGGGGTTTTGAAAGAGTTACCTTCCATTTTGCTTGTAGAAAGGCTAACGGTGTTGCGCATGCTTTGGCTGTTGAAGGGCGTCGATCAGACGGGCCGAGATATTGGGTGGAGGAAGCCCTACAGGTGGTGGAAAAGGTGGTTGAGATAGATCGTCAGTGCTGGTTTTCTTGGAGTTAAATGGCGTTGAATAGCTTTTGGGGTGGGAGTCTCTCATCATCTTTTTAACTCTTAGTGATTCTCAAAGCTTTGCTCTCCTTTCAGTTTTGTTGGAATATGTGGGTGATGTCGTCCTAAGGTGGTGCCGAAGGAGAGGCATTTATGGGTTTTCATCGGAGTTGAGGGAAGAAGAAGAGGTACAGCTAGGTTTTGCGTGTTTTTTTTTTTTTACTATTTCTCTGTCGATTGGTTTGCTGGTTTTTTTCACTTTAATCTGTTGGTTTTATTTTTCCTTTTGCTTGTTTCTAGTCATTTATTTTGGTAGTGGGTTGTGGGGGCCTGAGACTTGAGGGGAATGGAACATTTATGACACATTTTACTCTTAGTTCAAGGGACAGGATTGTTATCGGTGTAAGAGAAAGAAATGACCACTAGTGGTGCATTGGTTGTGCACATGGAGATATTATTTGCTGGTTCCAGGTTTGTAGTATTTACCCAGAAAAAGTTGTCTCCCAAATAGGCTTGTTGGCAGGTTTTTCTAGTAGAGTTTGATTTTAGCATGGAATATAAGTCGGGAAGTGTCAACACTGTGGCTGATGCATTTAGCCGAAAGATGAAGTTTGCAATATTCAACCACCCTGATAGCTCCCTTTTGGAACGCATTCGAGAGGGATTGTCCCATGATCTCACAGCAAAAAATTTGATGAGCCAACCAAGGAGGGGAAAACGAGGAGATTTTGGCTTGAAGGAGAGTTATTGTACACTTAGGGGCATTGCCTTTATGTGCCTTAATACGGGAAATTATGCAAAAAAGTCATGAATGAGTGTCATAACTCGAGATCAGTTGGCCATCCAAGTGTGCACCACAGTTTAGCCATTTTGGAGGATCATTACTATTAGCCTCACATGGGTGATGATGTGGAGACCTACATGGGAACTTGTTTAGCATGCCAACAAGACTAGGTAGAGTTAAAGACTCTAGTCAAATTGCTAGAACCTTTGCCCATTCCAGAACGACCATGGGAGAACGTATCCATGGACCTTATTGTGGGTTTGCAAGCATTTTTGTTGTGGTGGACAATTTTTCCAAATTTGGAACATTTATTCTAGCAACCAAGGAGTGCCCTACTGAGGAGGTAGCTCGTTTGTTCCTTAGACATGTGGTGAAATATTAGGAAGTGCCACCATTTATCATTAGCGATCGAGATGGGCAGTTGACGGGCCTGTTCTAAACAGAGTTGTTAAAGCTGATAGGCTAAGACTTGAATATTTACACTAGCATGCTTTTATAAACTGATGGGCAAACCGAATGAGTGAATGCATTATTGGAGACATACCTTCGACACTATATGAGTGCCACCTAGAAGGACTGGCCAAAGTTGTTGGATGTGGCCCAATTTTCTTACAATTTGTAGTAAAGTGGGGCCACAAATTAAAGTCCATTTGAGATAGTGACGGGCCAACAACCACTCACACCCAAAGCTGTTGCGACTCGTTATGGAGGACCAAATCTAATAGCTTATAGATTTGCAAAGGAGTGGCAAGAGTAGAATGACTTGGCTAGAGATTGCCTACACAAGGCAAGTAAGCGCAATAAGATGTGGAATTTCAGGTTGGCAATTCTATTCTTGCAAAATTACATTTGATTTTCCGTCACAATGGTTTGCACAAGGGGCTTGTGCGACGATATGAAGGACCTTTTCGAGTGGTGAAAAGAATAGGCAAGGTGGGTTAGAAACTTGAGTTGCTATAAAAAATCAAGCTCCATTCAGTGTTCCATGTTAGTATGCTTAAGCCATTCTATGAGGATCAAGAGGATTCAGATCGAGACAAGTTCGAACGAGTGCCAATAGGGGTAAAGGTCTCCTATGATTGGAACGTGTGACCAGATGGAAGTATTATTGACCGAGGCATGAGTACTTAGTACAATGGAAGGGACTTCTCGATAGTGAAGTAAGTTTGGAACCTACTGAGGCCTTATGGCAGTTCCAAGCCAAGATAAACCAGTTTAATTTAGAGGACACAATGAGGGTGTCGCTATAACATGTGGGGGAGAATGTCATGGGTTGCACATGGGAGCCCGCAACCATGACACGCTTGAGTGATCCATCATATTCAAAGTAGGTCATTTGCCCTTCACGGATTGACCTGTTGCTTGGAGAGATTGAAGGCCCATCTGCAAAGCATGGAAAATATGGAATCTAATCTTCTAAGATATGTAATCTTAGATATGATATGTAATCTTAGAAGATATGATTCCTTGAGTCTTAGAGATTTGATTTTGTAGATAGCTTTTAATATTAGTTTTTGATGTACAAGTAATAAAAATTAAGTTGAATATAAGACAACCAGATAAAAAGCTTTATCAAGACAAAGCCTTTTTAAAATAAATAAAGAAGACAACTTTTAATAAATAAAGTTCAAATGAAGGACAGTGAATTTGTTGACCAATATTAAACAAAGCTTTAATAGCTAATAAACTTAAAATCCGAGTTGGGAAAATCTGAATAAAGAAAAAATGAATTAATTATCCAAATTTCCACTGTTTTATTCATAAAGCAAAAGCAGCAACATGACAATAATGTTGTAATATAGTTTTAATATTCTATATTATCAAAATATCGTAATTAAGTGGGACTATATTGACATTTTCTAACAGAGATTGCCGGTGGGTCAATGTGTAATACTGCTTGCATTAATTGATTTGAGGGGATGGATGAGAGAACATATATGATAATGACAATATATGCATACCTTTAAATATTCCATTAATGCACCTTATGATACTTAAAGTCCCTCCAGTAGATTGTTTCATCCCAAGTCACCATAAATTTTAAGCACATGCACTTTTTTTATGGAAACTCTTTTTTTTTTTCCCTTTATTTTGAAAATTGATATGAATAGTATTACAAAATTGAGAAAAAAAGGTTAAAAGGCATCTAGTACAACGGTACAAATAAGTCCAAAGCTAATTATACAATAGAGATTCAAGATGGTTGCTTATCCCAAAACTAGGTCATATCCATCGAATATGGCAAAGGTGAATTGTTGGCAGCAAAGTTTCAAGATATCAAATTCTACGTAAAATGGTGCTAGCCTCCAATATCAAAAGCTCTTGTTAAAATTGTAAACGGAAAAATATATAAGATTTTTTTTATGTAATTTATCACCTTTTTACTTAAATTTATTATTAAAATTGAGTAATTGTTTAATAAATTAATGGAACATGTGAAAATATGAAATTAGGACCTAGAAATTATTAAAATGTGATTTTATGCTTTATTATATAGTTTTTATGCAATAAATGACTTATTTTATATTAATTTGAATATATTATATTTTTAAGACATAAAGTGGGCCATGCATGATTAAATTAAATAATAAAATATAAAATTATATTTAATAATTCATTTTAAAATATTTCATTAATAATTTGAGTTTTAATTAATTAATTAAATTGGATAAATTTAATTCTTTGGTCCTCTAACTTGTTGATTTATTTTGGACAGGTCTGATAGCTTTGCTAGATTACAAAACCGTCCAAATTGGAGACCAAGTCAACCCAAAATTTGGCTGCACATAGCTGTCTATTTAAACCATTCTTTGGTTTAATTGCACAAGGTCCTTGAAGAGTTGAAGAAATTAGAGATTTACCTGAAGATTTGCACTTGACCGAGTCTCAGTCCTGAGTTGTTGTGGCACTCAAATTGACCAAAAATCAAGGAAACTTCAGCTTAACTTGGTTAATTTATGGCCTGCCACCCATGGAAGATTCTTCAAAAGATGAAAACTCCTATTTTTAGTAAACTATCCCCCTTTCCTCACCTATAAATAAGACCCTCTATCTCTCAATCATCTCTCAAGCATCATTCTCTCTTTTCTCCAAACTCTCTTAGCTCTTTTCATTCCCACTTCTAGCATCACCTCTTCACAGAGATTTTAGAAATTAAGCCTCTTAAAGAACCCTTGGTCGGCCACCTTGGAGAGCCATCAGCAAAGGAGCAAAGAAAAAGAACGAAGGAGTCTCGTCAGAGCCATCAGTAAATGAGCAAAGCAAAGGAGCTTTGATTAAATAATATTTATTTGATTCATGCTTATAATGTTTGTGCCTCAGTCGATCATGTTTTCAATCAAAATCAAGTCTGTATTTCATTCATACGTGATTGAAATGCACCTGAATTAGCTGAGCGATCCTGACCAGACGATGGCTAATGGACACATAATAGAAATGTGCATGCTCAATTTAGATCCTGGCCCGATTAAATTGTAGGTTGCATAACAACTCTGACCAAGCTCTGTTATCTGCATAATTTTTAGATTTGTGTGATTAAATTGTTTCAAACCTGACACGTTCCTATTACCTTACACGAATGCTAATAAACCCTTAGTAAATAAGGATCAGTAAAATGCATATTTACTAAGTAAAGGATTCCAAAAGGACCTAATGTGGTTTCCAAACTCATGAAAGATCGAGTTGCCATGGAATGTTTTTCCGAATATTATTAAGCATGTTGATAGTAAATTGAGTTTAATTAAAGTAATTGTCCTAGTTTATTTATGTTATAATTGTTGCAAATTGTGTTTAATTTTACTAAAATCTATTTCATTCATATTGTTTGCATACTTAGGATAATTTGCATTAGGGATCATTGCATTTAGTTTAATATATTTTAATCACCACTTCTCAATTATATTGTGTTTTTATTTACCAAATTGTTAATATAATTTTACAAATTAAGTGACTTAGCACAAATACAATCCCTGTGGAGACGATAACTCGATACTTACTTATTACTTGATAACGACTGTGTACACTTGCACAAACCTACGCATTACAAAAACTAACATGGATAATGATAATATAAAATGATCACAAAGCAATAAGTAAAGAAAAATACAACACACAGATTTTATGTGGAAACCCTTTCGAGAAAAAACCATGGGCAGAGGAGGAGAAATTCACTAACGTTGAAAATTGAATGATACAAGAGGAGTTTCGACTACATCTATTTAAAGATTGAAAAACCTTATTCTAATCAATGTCAAATAGAAACATAATAGTTTTATACGGATTCTACTTGTGCTGCCCTCAACCTTAAACCTTACACAGATCCTTTAGCTTTACCACTATATTATTTCTTTAACAAGGATTCGGGTCACACAAATTTAGCAATCTCCACCTTGACATGAATTCTCAACGAACAAGTTCTTCATCACTGGTGTCCACGAAACAAACTAAAAATACGATAAAGGCAAGTGCACCTATCAATAAATAATACAGCTATGGTGAGCAAAGATATCGTTCCCACGAGGATTAAAAGTACTAGTAATTACTGTATTCCTATTATCTAATCGATAAATTGAAGTGATTGGATTAAACTAAAATTAACTAAATCAATTAACTAAGAACTCAGCAAAGAACAAGTCAGGAAAATAATCGAATAATAACCAAGAAGCGAAACAATACCCAGGAAAGAATCTACCTAGATTGCATCTATCATTATCAATCTGAATTAAACAATTTATTCACTTAATAACTTGATTTGTAAAAATCCCTAAATTATGCTAATATCTCTCTTCAAGACTAAGAGCAACTGACTCCAGGTTGATTAATTTAAATTTCTTTCTAATTAAAACCCCTATTATCGCATTTGATTAATTTATGGATTCCCTTATTAGATTTGACTCTAATCCGGTAGATTTATGTCATCTTATTTCTAGGATTGCATGTAACTCCTCTCAATTATGCTAGATCTACTATTAAACAGGGTCTATTCCTCCTCTGAATTAATCATATCGAACATGAATTAATAATCCAGAAATATTAAATCAAGAATTAAACACACATAACTGAGAACAATATTCAAGTGTTTATTGCGTAAAACAGAAATCAAAAGACATAATTCATCATAGGGTTCATCTCCCCTAGGTATTTAGAAAATTAGTTCATAATCGAAAATAAAAACATCTCAAAGTTAGTATAACCACAAGAAATAAAGAAAATCATAAAAACTTCAAAGAAATTAAAAGGAGATCTTCAATCTTCGTAGAAATCTACTTCAGAGTCGACTTCAATGGTGTTTTTCGAGTTGTTTTCTTTAATGTTCTCTGATAGCTCACTTTCTTCTTCTTATATTTGGTAATTATAAGTCTTAAAATGCTCGAAAAACCTAAAAATTGCATTTTTCCGCGTGTCCGGAGTGCGAATCGCGAAATCCACATGATTTGGCACATGGCCGTGTGGTCCAGCCCGTGTGGCTCTTGAAATCTGCTCTAATTGTCCAATTTTTGCTCATTTTTCTCCCAAATGCTCTTCTAAGTATAGAAACATGAATTTAATGGATTAGCAGCATAAAATTCATCATTTTTCATTGATTAATAACCTAAAAACGCATTAAGAACGAGATTAAAATGTATTACTTTTGACACTTATTAAATATCCCCACACTTAAGCGTTTGCTTGTCCTCAAGCAAAATCCTCAACCCACAATAAAGTTATCCTTTCTCAATTTTCATTTTCATCAATGATGTCTCAAAATAATTCGCAAACAATCATGCATTGGCAATTCAACTAAAAGGGGACTAAAAATTCAAACAATACAAACCGAAATTTTTAAAGCGCACAGAAAAAGAATGTATCTCCCTTTATCCAAATAATTACTTTAAATTCAAAATAAAAAAGAATTGACATCCTCACTAAAGATTCACTCAAAGCACTCAGTGTTTAAGGTTCAAATATTAATCTTCAATAATCAAACGAGGAATGTCATTAACATAGTTTTGCTTGAAAATCAAATCTCCACCACTATAAATTGAGATAACGCACCAATAAGAGGTCTTTAAAAGGTTGTAAAGGGGCTTAGGTTAAGGGTATGAAAGACCAAAAAAGTTAGTTATAATCGAGATCGAGTTAATAAGTTATCAAACTAGAAAAATAAACAGTTGCCGAGTTAACATAAATAACATCAACAAGACTAATCAAGAATAAAAATGAGCTTTTCAACATAATATGCAACTAACGATTCAAGCTCACAAAGATATATGCGTTTTTTTTAACTAAGAACAAGAAAAAAACATCAATTCAAGAAAAATGAAACATAGTTAGGCAACTAACCAAATCAAATCTCGACAAAAAGGGAGTCAATAAAACGAGAAAATTTCACAAAAAAACATATGGGTTATGCGTTAACATTAATGGGTTAATCGAAGAAAAATGTGTTAGGATCAATGGGGTTCACTAAGGGTTTAGAGGTTGATAGGGATAAAGCCTAAATGCCTCTATCATCTTAGTATATCAAATCAATGGTGTGGTTTCGACATGCATAATCGAAGCAAGTTCTAGAATAACAAAGCAAGTTGACACATTCATAACCAATAATAAAATGAGCATGAAAGAAAATATATGCTCTATAGGCACAAAAACTCACAAAAAATTATGGTTTTGATGTCAATCTTGCAAGTTCAGAATTTCAAGATAATTCTTTAGTTCAGGGGGACAACCTAAAATATGATTTTTAAAAAATAGCTTATCATGCTCGACTCTCTCATGTCTTAAAAATTGAATAAACTAATGCACAAATATCCACAAATAAATCCAAAACAACATTAATAAAAACTCCAAATTTTAAAACAATTCACTTTAATAGGGTATGAGAAAATTACTTAAACATAACAAATAATTTAGGGATTTTATCACAAATATAAACAATCTCCCTACACTTAAGATGTACATTGCCCTCAATGTACAAACATATATAAGCACAGAATAAGCGCAATATCAAAAGAGAGGGAGAGAATTGAAACTACCTTGAATATAGATGAAATTGCCAGAATAAAGAAAACTGGAATTGTGAGCAAAGCTAAATGTAGTGCATTTGTCTAAGCAACTAATAAGAAGATAAATACAAATAAATAAGAAGATTTAGAGGTTACAAACTCAAATAAAAACAACTATCAAAATAAGAAAAATAAAATAGAGTTCAAAAGAGAACAAAACTAGATAAGTCTACCAAATAAAAATAAAACATCCGAAAAAAAATAGAAGTTCAACTGTAAATAAAATAAATAAAACAAATAAATCAAAAGTAGATCAGTGATCATCATCATGAGAAGCGTCAGGATCGTGAGGCACATTTTCAGTTGGAGAAATATGAAGATGCTGACAGATCTGCTGCAAGGTCGTATCAATGCTGTCAAACTGCTCAAAGCATCGCTACTTGAAATGGGTGAACTGTTCAGAAAGATCCTCAAGTGCAATAGTAGAAGCAGTGGTAGGGTGACTCAAAGGTGGAGAACGAGGTGGATCCTCATGGTGAAAAGGATCATCATCAGGAAAGTCCTCATGCTCATCTTGAGGGTCGAAATGAGATAACGAGAACGATCCACTTTGTATTGTTGCTTGATGATCCTCATATGACTCATAATCGATAATCCCTGCGGGGTCATCTGTCCAACAAGTTTAAATGAAGATGATTGCTCTGGAGAATCAAGGAGGCCAGAATGTTATGCAAGACGAGTCACATAATGGCCCAAATAGATAAAACCCTTCCTATTATGATCAAACTGATGGCGAAACGATAGGTCAATGAAGTAGGCAAGATCAAAGGTGTGTTGCATCACCATGTTCCAAAGAAAATAAGCATCAAATGTACCAAAGACTCCGGTGCTCTCCCTCTTAATAGTTAACATGTGTGCCAAGATAGCATAAATATATCGCAATACTAGAGGTAGGGAATTTGCCTTCGATCGAATTGGGTCATATGGTGTCGTACTAGTAGTAAGCTTTGTCTAGCATAAAGATGATGAATGATGGATGTGCTGGTATAAGGTGAGGAACCCCTCGACACTCATGAACATAGAGTCCTGAGGTAGCTCCAAAGTTTGAGATGCTTAGATAACGCATCATACCACTGAGTCAGAAAGAAATAGTGCATGGCTCATCATGTCTCGACATCACATGCTGCAAAACAAATGTCGAGCAAAACTCTTGTGTAAGCTCCAAGTACGTGGGCTCAACAATAGAGAAAAATCTGTCCCAATGAGCTGTCTGTATCAGGGCGCGCACTCTGCTGACTAGATGTACTGTCTGTAATGCCTCCCAGTCGATGCAACACGCTAAACACAAGGGTCTTTGTCTAAGAAGGTGATATAGGTCCTCGTGAGGGCCCAGTGGAAACCGTAGGCAAGGATGGTGAGCGTCAGAGGTGGGGCTCGACAAAGAGGTTGTGCCCAGAGTCTTCGCTTTTTCAAAGTGGGGACAATGAATTTGGATTTGTTGCGTGTATTCATCATGTTGTACCTGAATGAAAATATAACAACTGAATATCATAGAAACGATAAAGTACGCACCACCAATTAATCAAGCAGAAAAGCAGATAGATCGACAGATAATTAAAAATACATCGAGAACAACCCTCACATGACAGACATCAAATCTTAATAAGATGATAACGAAAATCTACTCCTAATACGATATACAACCAAAACTAATCATGTAAAAAACTATGTAATTAATCTACTAACATTAACACTAACACAGGGATAAAAAAACAATAATGATAAGAAAAATAGTAATAAATTTAATCTAATACTACTACTAATAAACTAATAATAAGAATAATAAAATACAGTAAAATAATAGTAATCCTAAAAAATACTAAGAATACTAATGTTAATAATAAAAATAATATTAATAACAATAATAATAAATAATAAATAATAATAAAAGCAAAAACAATATAATAATAAATGAATAAAAAAAGAAAGAGGTAAACGGTGGATGGAGGGATGGTCGATAGTGGTGGAAACGGTGGACATAGGGTTGGTCGGCGTGGCATGGGGGTCCGACGACGGTGAGATGGGTGGCAATGGTAACCTGCGGGGTAAGGAGAGTGAGGCTATGCGGATCGATGATGGGAAGGGACGGGGAAAAAGGAAGGGGTGTGGCGGCTCAAAGGGAGAGAGGGGAAAGAGTTGTGTGTATATGTGTGGTCGGTGGTAGATCGAAAAGAGTAGAAGTTCGAGCTACTGGTGTGACGAAAGTGATGGTGGTTGGACCAACAACAAAAAGGGATGGAGGAGAGGCGGGGGGTGTTGGTCTCGATGAGGATGAAATGGGGAAAAAGGAGAAAAGGGAAGGGTTGTGCACAGCGGTGTGACGGGGAAAAAGATCAGCGAGAGGGAGGTCAGTGAGGGTGAAAAGGGACGACGGCAGCTAAAGTTTTTGTTGAAAGGGGTTGGGAAGGAAAAAGTCAAAATAAAAAAATAATTAGGGTTTTTGGATTAAAAAGGAGGACATGGTTTTGTAAAGGCCCGTGTTGGGCCATACGGCTGTGTCACATACCCGTGTGTGCACTCTCAGCCCGTGTGTCAATTAAAAATCAAATAGAAATGAAGCCCAGTCTCGACATGGCTTGTGACACACCCATGTGTTAGACACAACCATGTGCCAGGCCATGTGCGATCATCTTTCGCTTCTCCTATTCCCGTGTGCGAGGCCATACAGGGCACATTGCCTCACACAACTGTGTCTCTAGCCTGTGTAACTCAGTGTTTGAAATAGAATTGAAAAAATTAGCTCTAGTATGCACACGGCCTTGGACACACCCGTGTGTCCAGGTCGTGTGACTCACACAACCGTGTCTTCAAACCGTGTAAGTCTCTATTAACGTGTGTCGTAATTTTTTTTAAAAAAATTAGCTCCAGTATGCAAACGGCCTAGGACACGCCTATGTGTCCAGGCCGTGTGTCACATACGGCTGTGTCACCAGGCCGTGTGTGCCACTCCCAGCCATGTGATCCACTTTTTCTTAACAAATTAAACATGCTACAATTAAGGGAATTAACAAAATTGAAACACTCGGGTTGCCTCCTGAGAAGCGCTTACTTAAAGTTGAAGCTCGACTTTCACTTTTTGCTCACGTGGATTCAGATTTTGGAGTCGAAGCTCCTCTCTTTCGATATTAATATCACCTGCAATATAAGATTTGAGTTTATGATCGTTTACCTTAAATGTGTTGTATTTAGGATGTGTTACCTCTAATGTACTGTAGGGAAAAACAGTTTTTACCACATAAGGACCTAACCATCTCGATTTTAGCTTTCCCAGAAACAATTTGAGCCTTGAATTATATAAAAGTACTTGATCTCCCACTGTGAATTGCTTGGGCTGCTTTAAATGAGCGTCGTGGGGTTTCTTCATTGCTTCTTTGTATAATTTCGAGCTCTCGTAAGCATTTGCTCCCCATTCGTTTAACTCATTTAGTTGCAACAGTCTTTTATCACCTGCAAGTTAAGGATCGAAATTCAAAAATTTATTACCCAAAATGCTTTATGTTCACGTTCTAGTGGTAAGTGACAGCTCCCATAAACAAGTTTGTATGGGGATGTTCCTATGGGTGTTTTATACACAATTCTATAAGTCCATAAAGCGTCATCTAGTTTTAAAGCCCAATCCTTCCTATTTGTCTCTACAGTATTTTCTAGGATGCGTTTTAATTCTCTATTTGACACTTCAACTTGCCCACTAATTTGAGGATGATACGAGGTAGCTGTTCTATGATGTACACCGTATTTCTTAGTTTCTGAAGAAACCTAACGACCACCCTAGCATCATTAGTTGGTAAAGTTTGAGCTTCAACCCATTTCGATACATAATCGACTGCTACTAGTATGTATTTATTACCATAAGGGCTAGGGAATGGTCCCATGAATCAATACCCCAAATGTCAAAAATTTAACTAGAAAACATGTAGGTTTGAGGCATTTCATCATGTTTAGAAATATTATCTATTTTCTGGCATCTATCACAAGAAGTAACATATCTATTAGCATATTTGAACAGTGTGGGCCAATAAAAACCTAATTCAAGTGCTTTATGTGCTGTCTTAATCCCACTGTAATGTCCTCCTGTCGATCTTGAATGATAATGGTCCAGAATTTCATTGGCTTCTGGTTTCAAAACACACATTCGAAAAACCTAATTTGCACACACACGAAAGAGAAAAGGATCCTTCCAAAAATAGTTTTTTACATCAACAAAGAATTGATTCTTTTGATGATGATTCAATCCTTTTTGTAGGATGTTAGCAACCAAATAATTTGCGATATCTGTAAACCAAACACCTTCAAAATTGGTTACCGCAAAAAGTCGTTCTTTAGGAAATGAGTCATTTATCTCCTTCTCATTAAGCTGCTCAAGATAGGGATTCTCGAGTATCGAGAGGTGGTCTGCTGTAAGAATTTTAGCCTATTTCTTATCTTTAATTTCCAAGTTGAATTCTTGCAGTAATAGAATCCACATTATAAGTCGGGGTTTTGCATCTAGTTTAGACAAGAGGTAGTGAAGAGCGGAGTGGTCAGTGTACACAATAACTTAGTATTAAATAAGGTTTAAATTGATCGAATGCAAAAACAACAGCTAGCAATTCTTTTTCGATAGTGGTGTAATTCTCTTGTGCGTCTGTCAAAGTCTTGCTAGCATAATAAATCGGCTGAAAATGCTTGTCTCTTTGCTGTCCAAGAACTACACCTACTGCAAAATCACTCGCATTCCACATTAGTTCAAAAGGTAAATTCCAATCAGGTGCAACCATAATCGGGGAATTAATTAAATTTTCCTTAAGAACATTAAACGACTTTAAACATTCTTGACTGAAATTGAATGACACATATTTTTCTAGCAAATTAATTAAAGGCTTAGCTATTTTAGAAAAATATTTGATAAATCTTCTATAGAACCCAACATGTTCTAAGAAACTCCTAATAACCTTAACTGAATTAGGGGGAGACAATTTTTCAATAATTTCAATTTTCGCTTTATCAACCTCGATCCCTTTACTAGAAATTTTATAGCCCAAAACAATCTTTTCTTGAACCATGAAGTGACATTTTTCCCAATTAAGCAGAGGTTCATTTCCTCACATCTCATCAAAACTTGTTTTAAATTATTAAGAAAAATATGAAAAGAATTACCGAATACTAAGAAGTCGTCCATAAATACCTCCATAATGTCTTTTACTAGTTCATCAAAGATGGCTAGCATGCAACGCTGAAAAGTAGTAGGAGTATTACATAATCCAAAAGACATTCTTCGGTAAGCAAACATACCATATAGACATGTAAATGTCATTTTCTCTTGATCCTCGGGAGCTATTGGAATTTGGAAGTAGCCAGAAAGGCCATTTATGAAACAATAATACATGTAACCAGATAATCTCTCCAACATTTGATCCACAAACTGTAGAGGAAAGTGGTATTTCCTTTTAGCATCATTGAACTTCCTATAATCGATACAAACTTTCCATCCTATGATTGTTCTTGTTGGAATCAACTCATTCTTCTCAGTAGCCACAACAGTCATTCCTCCTTTCTTAGGAACAACCTGCACAGAACTCACCCAAGTATTATCAGAAATAGGATAAATAACTCCAGCATCTAAAAGTTTAATTACCTTAGCTTTAACAGCTTTATTTTTAGATTTAACCTCTTTTGATCATACACACATGGCTTATACTCAGCTTCCATTAAAATTTTATGGGTGCAAAAAGAAGGACTGATTCCTCTAATTTCCAAAATTTTCTAGGCTTAGCTCTTTTGTGTTCCTTTAACACTTGCAGTAATTTATATTTCTCATTCGACTTTAAATTTAAAGCAATAATCACTGACAATGTAGTATTTTTCCCAAGGAATGCATACTCCAAATGGTTTGGCAATTACTTCAGTTCCAATTTGGGAGGTTCTTAAATGGGCTTCAATTTCAGTTCTTTACTTAACTCAATGGCTTCCTAATTTTTCTACCTCAGTGGACTTAATAGTATCTAGATCAATTTCCATCTAATTTATCACAACATTATCTCCATCGACCCCCTCTCCTTGAACAAGACACAGTTCCAACATGTCTTTATGAATAATTTCCTGCAAAGGATCTTGAAAAGAGTGATTAATAAAATCTATAATATAATAGGAATCATCTTGATCTTTAGAAAATCACATGGCATCCTAAATTTGAAAAGTGATCTCATCATCACCCATCCTAAGCACAAGTTTACCATTACCCACATCAATAATAGCTTTAGCAGTGGCTAAAAAGGGTAGACCTAAAATTAAAGGCACCTCAATGTCCTCATCCATGTCAAGTATAACAAAATCAACAGGGAATATGAACTTATCTACTTTCATAAGTACATATTCAATAATACCCTTAGGATATTTAACAAATCTATCAACTAATTGAACACTCATCCTAGTGGGTTTTGGTTCCCCAAGATCAAGTTGCTTGAACATTTTAGAAGGCATCAAATTACTACTAGCACCCAAATCAGACAATGCTTTTTCAATGTCTAAACTACCAATAAAACAAGGAATAGTAAAACTTCCTGAGTTTTTCAGCTTGGTGGGTAGTTTATTTTGGAGAATGTCTGAACACTCCTCATTAAGTTACACAGTGGATAGTTCTTCAAACTTACTTTTAATTCTTAAAAGCTCCTTTAAAAGGTTTGCATATGTAGGCCTCTGCGAAAGAGCTTCAACAAAAGGTAAGTTAATATGTAATTGTTTAAGAAGTTCAAGAAATTTACCAAATTGTTCATCCATACGGTCTTTCTTTAACTTTGCTGGGTATGGTATTGGTGGTTTGTATTCTTGAAGTACTGATGTTTAAATTTTTTTGGTTTTTACCACCCTATCATCTTTCTTATCAGTTTCTTGTTTCAGCTTCTTTTCAGGTTCAGACAACTCCTTCCTATTCCTCATTGTAATTGCCTTAACATGCTCTTTTGGATTTGGTTTAGTGTTACTAGGTAAGTTACCTTGCTGTCTTTCTAAAACCAGTTTAGCTAGCTGCCCAATCTTATTTTCGCGCCCATGAATTGATGCTTGTTGATTTTTCAAAGTTGTCTTAGTGTTTTGAAATCAAATTTCTGACATCAAAATAAATTTGGTTAACATCTCTTCAAGGTTCAGTTTCTTTTTTTGCTGATAAGGTTGTTGAAAACCCAGAGGGGGTTGTGACTTTTTATTTCCTTGACCACCCCATGAGAAATTTGGATGGTTCCTCCAACCTGCATGATACGTACTACTATAAGGATTATTCTAAGATCTAAAGTTATTACCCATAAAGTCAACTTCTTCACGCTCCATGTTAGACTTGAAGGGTGAATATTTTGAATTAACCATCCTCGCTCCATTCGCATCGCACTGCATCACCAGATTCACCTGTTTAGACAAATTTAAACCATCAATTTTCTTACCAAGAGCTTCAACCTGATTAGCTAGCATAGAAACTGCATCAATATCAAAAAATCTGGCTAGCTTGATAGGTTTTACTCTCGTAACTTTCCACTGATAATTATTCAGTGCCATCTACTCATTAAATTCTTAAGCTGCCTCAGGTGTTTTGCTAATTAAAGTTCCGCCAGCTGCTGCATCAATCATCTGTCTAGTTGGGGGGGTTCAAACCATTGTAAAAAGTTTGAAGTTAGAGCCACAAAAGTAATCTATGGTGAGGACACCTTCTAAAAAAATCCTTGAATCTCTCCCATGTATCCTAAAGAGTCTTAATATCAAACTGAACAAAGGAAGAGATGTCATTCCTCAACTTAGCTGTTTTAGTTGGAGGAAAATATTTAAAAAAATTTCAGTCATCTATGCCCAACTAGTGATAGAACCTCATGGTAAAGAGTTTAATCACTGTTTTACCTTGCTCCTCAATGAGAATGGGAACAACCATAAGTGTATGGCATCATCAATAACACCATTAATCTTGAAAGTATTGTAAATCTCTAGAAAGTTAGCCAAATGAGCATACGGATTTTCATCTTGCAAACCATCAAACTGAACATATTTTGCACCATTTTGAATTGTGCTCGACTTGACTTTAAAGTTGTTTGCATTAACAGTCGGCCTAACAATACTCGATTCAGCCCCAATCAGAGTGGGCTTAGCATAATTATACATAGTATGAGGGGTAGGACCTGCAGGAGGTAGCTGATTATTTTGATTATCACCCATCTCCACAATAATGTTATTTTCCTCGTGATCGTCTACTGTACTCTACTAATTTTGCACTGCTTCTCTAAGCTCTCTACTATTTCTGCGAGCAGTTCTTTCAATCTCACTATAAAAAGTTATTGGTTCCAACAGGTTTCCTCTAGTCATAAACTAAAGCAACTTGTCAAAATCAAATAAATGAAAATATAAAAATATAAAATTAAATTGAACAAATAAAAATAAAAGTAAAATAAAAAATGGCAAAATTAATAGAAATAAATTTTCCCTAATATTTAAGTCCCTGACAACGGCACCAAAAACTTGGTGTCCATAAAATCAACTAAAAATACGACAGAGGCAAGTGCACCTATCGATAAATATTATAACTATGGTGATCAAAGATATCGTTCCCATGAGAACTAAAAGTACTAGTAATTACTGTCTTCCTATTATCTAACTGACAAATTGAAGTGATTGAATTAAACTAAAATTAACTAAATCAATTAAAAAAGAACTCAACAAAGAATAAATCAGGAAAATAATCAAATAATAACCAAGAAGTGAAACAATACCCAGGAAAGAATCCACCTAGACTGCATCTATCATTATCAATCTAAATTAAATAATTTATTCACTTAATATCTTGATCCGTAAAAATCCCTAAATTATTTTAATATCTCTCTTCAAAATTAAGAGCAACTGATTTTAGGTTGATTAATTGAAAATTTTTTCTAATTAAGACCCTTATAATCGCATTAACTCAATCTATGGAATCCCCTATTATATTTGGCTTTAATCCGGTAGATTTATGTCGTCCTATTTCTAGAATTTCATGCAATTCCATTCAATTATGCTAAATCTACTCTTAAACAGGGTATATTCCTCCTCTGAATTAAGCAAATCGAACATGAATTAATAATCTAGAAATATTAAATCAAGAATTAAGTACACATAACTGAGAATAAGATTCAAGTATTTATTGCGTAAAACAAAAATCAAAAGATAGAATTCATCATAGGGTTCATCTCCCCTAGGTATTTAGAAAATTAGTTCATAATCACAAATAAAAATATCTCAAAGTTAGTATAACCGCAAGAAATAAAGAAACTCATAAAAACTTCAAAGAAATTAAAATGAGATATCCAATCTTCGTAGAAATCTGCTTCAAAGTCAACTTCAATGGCGTTTTTCGAGTTGTTTCTTCAATATTCTCAAAAGGCTCACTTTCCACATCTGATATTTGGTATTTATAGGTATTAAAATGCCTGAAAAATCTAAAAATTGCATTTTATTGTGTCTCTGAAGTGCGAATTGCGAAATCTACATGGTCTGGCACATGGCCGTGTGGTCTAGCCCATGTGGGAAGGCCTAACCCGTGTGGCTCCTGAAATCTACTCCAATTGTCTGATTTTCACTTGGTTTGCTCCCTAATGCTCTCCCAAGTACAGAAACATGAATTTAAAGGATTAGGAGCATAAAATTTACCATTTTCCATTGATTAATCACCCAAAAATGTATTAAGAATGAGATTAAAATGTATTACTTTTGACACTTATTAATCATGAACTCTCAACGAACAAGTTCTCCACCTCTTCCACAAAACCCCTAAAGGGATATTTTTCAATAATGAACACCAACCAAGTTCAAGCAATGCTTAAACTTAGTTATAGAAAATGACTTAGTCATCATATTTGCAGGATTATCATGAGTACTAACTTTTCTCACAACAATATCACCACGAGAAATAATATCACGTACAAAATGATACCGAACATCAATGTGCTTTGTTCTCTTATGAAACATTTGATCCTTCGTAAGGAAGATGACACTCTAGCTATCACAAAAAACTGTACTGATCTGAAGGTCTTTACTGGGTTCACCAAAGAGTCCCTTTAACCAAATAGCTTTTTTTCAAGCCTCAGTAATCGCCATGTACTTAGCTTCAGAAGTAAACAAAGCAACTGTAGTCTGCAAAGTGGCTTTCCAACTGATTGCACAACCCCCAATAGTAAAGACATACCTTGTGAGAGATCTTTTTTTACCAAGGTCTCTAGCAAATTCAGAACCAACATACCCAATTTCTCCATCTCTAATTCTTCCAAACTGTAAGAAAACATTAGTAGTACCTCGTAAGGATCTGAAAATCCGATGAACTGCTTTCTAGTGTTCTTTATTGGGATTTTCCATGTATCTACTAACTGCACTAATTGCATTTGATAAATCTGGATGTGAGCAAACCATAGTATACATGAGAGATCCCACTACAATAGAATATGGAACACGTGACATGTAGCCAATCTCATCTTCTGATTGCGGAGACAAAGCCAATGAAAATCTGAAGTGGGCTGCTAATGGAGTACTAATAGGATTGACACTCTTCATATTGAACATGCAAAGAACTTTCTCAATGTACCATTTCTTACTTAGGTACAATTTACATGCTTCCTACATCTGAGAATCTCTATCCCAAGTATGTTCTTTGCTGCTCCCAAATATTTTATCTAGAATTCTTTACTAAGTTGGGCTTTGACCTTTCTTATCTCTCCTTTATCTTTGGCTACTATCAATATGTCATCAACATTGAGGGGTAGATATACAAATAAACCATCACTGTTTTTCTTAAAATAAACACAACTGTCAAAGCTACTTCTTTTGAAATCATGAGTAGTCATAAATGAATCAAACCTCTTGTACCATTGCCTAGGTGATTATTTTAGGCCATAAAGGGACTTTTCTAGCAAGCAAACATAGTCCTCTTTTTTCGAGACTATAAAACCCTCCAGTTGTTGCGTGTAAATATCTTCTTGAATTTCTCTATACAAGAACTCTATTTTTACATCTAATTACTCAAGCTCTAAATTATACATGACTACAATACCAAGCAAGGCTCGAATCGAACTATGCTTCACAACTGGAGAGAACACATTTGTGAAGTCTACACCTAAAATCTGACTGTAACCTTTTACAACCAGCCTTACTTTATCTCTGGGTTCTTCAACTCCTAAAGTCCTTTCTTTATTTTTAAACACCCATTTACAACGAACAATCTTTTGAACCTTAGGAAGCTTCACTAGGTCCAATGTTCTATTCTTATGGAGTGATTCCATCTCTTTTTGCATGGAAAACATCCACAATCTTGAATCTTCACAGCTAACTGCCTCAAATTAAGTAGATGGCTATTAATTTGCATCTATATCTTCAGCTAAATTTAAGGCATAAGTAACTAGATCAGCCTCGGTGAACCTTTTTAGAGGTTTAATTTTTCTTCTAGGTCTATTCTTGGCAATAGAATATTGTGGTGAATAAACAGCTCTACTCTGAGTTTCTGTACTAACTTAAGGAGTAGTCGCTGTTGTAGATCCTGGATCAATGTGAAGCTCCACCTGCTTCACATGTGCGTTTGAAATTTGCTGGTATTTACTGAAAGAGTCTTGAAGAGATAAGTTGGAAAACATAAGAGTTTCATAAAAAAATATCTCTGGTAATTACAATTTTCCTCATTTTAGGACATCATAGCTTTTACCCTTTAACACCAAACTTATCACCAAGAAAAACAAATTTAATAGATCTAGGTTCCAACTTCCCATTATCAACATGAGAATATGCAGGACACCCAAAAATCTTCAAATCAGAATAATCAACAGGATTACCAGACCATACCTCTTGTGGAGTCTTTTTCTCAATGGCAATGGACGAAGACTGGTTAATTATAAAATATGCAATAGAGGTCGCTTCAGCCTAAAATGAATTTGGTAAACAAGCATTCAATAACATACATTGAACCTTTTCCATGATTATTCTATTCATTTGTTCTACAACGCAATTTTTTTGTAGGGCATGGTGAACTGTCAAGTGTCTTAAGATCCATTCTGATTTGCACAATTCATTTAACTTATCCGAATAAAATTTCAAGCCATTATCTGTGCAGAGCTGTTTTATCTATTTTCCTGTCTGCTTTTCGATCATAGTGTTCCAAGCCTTAAACGTGGAAAACACATCACTTTTTTGCTTTAGGAAGAATGCCCAAACTTTTCTAAAAAATCATCAATGATCGTCAGCATATAATTAGCGCCACCCCTCAAAGGCACTCTAGATGGTCCTCAAAGATCAGAATGAATATAGTCCAATGTTCCCTTCATGTTATGGATTCCTTTGGTGAATCAGACTCTCTTTTGCTTCCCCAAAATGCAGTGCTCACATAACTTCAGTTTGTTAATGCATTGTCCATCAAGAAGTCCTCTTTTGCTCAATTTGGCCATGTCATTCTCACATATATGCCCTAGACGCATATGCTAAAGTTTAGTAACATCATCATCTAACAAGGAAGAGAAAGCAACAAGTACATCACCAATAATAATGAACCCTACAAAACGTATAATTTGGCAGTATTTCTCTACCCTTTCATTACAATGAAAGAATCGTTGCTGATATTTAGATCCCTATTTTCAACTGTGTACTTGTACCCTTTTGAATCAAGAGTACTCAACGAAATAAAATACCTCTTCAATTTTGGTACATGTGGTATGCCATTAAGTGTTCTGACAACTCTATCAAACATCTTAATTTTGATCGTGTCAATACCTGTGATTCTACCTGAACCATTATTTCCCATCAAAATAACACCTTGAGATACTGTTTGAGACATATATAGAAGGTGAATCTAGAATTGAGACTCATATAGAAGGTGTATCCAGTATTGAGGATCTAGTCCTTGCACACTTTAGAATTGTTGACAAAAGCACCTAGGAGTTCACCATTGCTATAGTCTTCTACAACATTAGCTTCACCCAATTGTTTTCGTTGTTTTCTCTTTTGATTCGTTACCGCCCTTTTGATCTTATTCTGCAACTTATAGCACTCAGACTTAATGTGCCATTTTTTCTTGTAAAATTTACAGGGTTTATCTTTGTTTGAAGATCTTGATCTACCCTTAGATTTACTGCAGAGATTTCGTTATTGTGTCCTCCCACAATTATTATCAGTAGTTCGTTCTTGTCTCCCACGAATAAAGAGACCCTCCCCCTAAGAGTTGGATCCAGCCACAAGATGCTTCATCTTGTCATACGAGGTGAATGAAGCATAGACTTTATCAACTGTGGGAGATTCGAGACTACACAAAATCGTATCTATAAAAGTTGAATAAGACGGAGGAATCGAACAAAGTAAAATTAACCCTAAATCTTCTTTATCATACTGAACCTCCATGGCCTATAGGTTCGAGAGAATTTCTTTAAACATAGTTAACTGTTCGTGGACAGACACATCTTCCTCCAAATGAAGAGCGTAAATATGCTCCTTCATATGTAATTTTCTAGTTAGGGTTTTTGACATGCATAGCTACTATAGCTTTGCCCATAATGTAGCGGTGGTCTTCTCCTTCAACACGTCCTATAGAATTTCATTCGAGAGATGCATATGTAATTGTGTTAAAGAATTTCAATCTTTACGTTTCTTCTTTTCCTCTATCAATGCTGAAGGCATCTTATTTAACCCTAGTAGGGCATCCTC